>NW_024582591.1:665908-814894 GCF_018398535.1 Haplochromis burtoni | reverse complement strand
TATAGATATAGATATATATCAGTGCGGTTACCAGGCAACCACTATTTTTTTTTCTCTCATCACAATGAGGTTACCGTCCTAATTTTACCCTCATGGGAGCCAGCCATTAAGTAAAGTCAGTTAATATTAGTGTTGATGAGCACTCTCAAAAAAGACTAATCAGCAAACTGTGGAGTAATCCACAGTGTAACAGCACCACAGGCATACCAGGGTCATTTTAGGTAAGAATATTTGCATATGTTCATATGTTTGCATCTGTGCGTCATTACTTTGTAAAATAAATCAAAAAACTTTTTAAATTTGAATCAATTTGCAGGGTAATTAATAATATTATGGCACAATGTATATGCTTTTATATTTTGGTTTCTAATACTCCAAACTGGCAGGCGGCACATACGTCTGTTTAAAAATGAAAAGACTAAGAAGGCTATTAAAAATGGTGTTTAAATGCTAATAATTTCAAAATAAAATACTCAATATACACTTTTTATTGATAAAATAACCTAAATGTATAAATACTAACAGTTTAAAAGCTGTTGAGATAATTAAAACTATGTTGTCCAGCAGTTTGTATGTTCACAAATGCCAGGGTGGCACAACCATAAACATTTGATTTTGAAGTAATAGTAGTGAAAGTGATATTTTATTATAGAGAGGACCCCTTGGACTCTATGTGGCTGTCTGAAAAGGCTTGTAGCTCTCTCTTAAACTGGATAAGAAACGTATCTCTTATGCAGGCTGGTGCACTTTCCAAGTCAGGTGGCACAACCAATGTAAAAATAAATGAATAAATCTTTATTTCTTTTAAAAATGGTGCTTTTGCTCCCAAATGCAAAAGTTAATATAGGTGTCCAAGCAACAGCCTATTTAAACTGAAAATGGTTCCAAAAGTCAGGCGGCAAAACCAGTAAGTCGAGTGCTGCAGCTGCAAGAAATGCCATGTAATTAAATGATTGATTTTATTTAAAGCTCTAAAATTAGATTTCTTATTAGTTATATTTAAAAGATGATACTTTATAGAATCAACTTGTGCAAGTCATGATCAGATCAAGTGATTTTAAACAGGAATGATGCACTTGGACACAGAAATATGCATTTCATGATCCAGAACCTCCAAAATTAAAGTCCCAAATTTTTGTAAGAGGGGAAAAAAACAGCTGCAGTGTGTTATGGGTGTTCAATGAAAATCAAACTAAAGGAAATTATCATCATAAATGAACTGGAACTGCTCAGAGGAGGCGATGGCTGTTGTGTTTGTGTGGCACATCCTGTCTACCACATCATGCCTGAGGCGTGATGTCCTTGGCTCCATGACAAAAAAAACACGCAAATGTTTCTGAGATGTCTGAGATTTTTTTTCTTGTAAATACTTTTGGTTTTCTTGGGTTTTGTTTTTTTTTCTTTGTTGTTATTGTTGTTGTTTTTTACTGGGTTGGTCATACAATTAAGTGAAAGTCACACCTCTAATTTACTCGGTAATGGCAATAAAGCCAGTGTCTATATAAAGCTTACTAAAAAAATAGTCACTGCAAAAATTTCAGGCACAACTTCACCTACTTCCAAGGTGCAATAATCACCTTGGAAGTAGTCACTACAAGCTACTGGCCAAACCAGACCAGCTGAGTCTGTAGCAATTTATTGTGTTGCTGCTTTCTATTGATTAAATAAAGCTTTGTTTGTAAGCGAAGGTCTGAATGCTGCTCCCCTGATGTGCGTCTGTGCATGTGTACTTGAATTATCTGTATGCAGGCGAGCTGGGAGACTGCGACCCCTTGGAGCACTCTCCCGAACTGGTGTCGGAGTTTCGTTTCACTCCCAGACAGAGCGCGACGATGGAGGCAGACATCTTCAACCAGTGGCTGACTCTTAGGTGAGGAGCTTGCTGTGTTTCTAGTCATCTTAAATTTGGGATCTTCTAAAACTAAAACCCAGGACACATAAACATTTTTTTTTGCACCAGTTACCACAATACGTCTGCTGTGTCAAAGCAGCTTACTGGAGGGCGTCCAGTTGACCTGAGCTGGTTTCTCTCCTCGTCGGATGGAACAAGTGGGGCAAAAAGTTGAGCACTGAGCAGCAAAGGAAGTCATTCTGCTGCAGCCTTTCAGCACCAATGTTTTCACTGACCGGGTGTCTCATTTCACCGTCCCTCTGTGCTCTCCTCCTCGGCCGGGCTATCGCTGGTCTGCGTGAAGGATTATGGGATTAATTCCCGGAGGGTCTTGATTGATTCCGGGCAGTATTTAACCCAGCAGTGCACTGATTGCTCCCATCTCGGATTAGATTACATACGCGTACGCCGCGCTTCACTGGGCCGACTTAGCCACGCAAGGACAGACCGAGTTCACTGAGTCATGCCTACACACAAAGACTGAATCAGGATGCAGACAGACAGTTACTCACTGAGCGTCTCCCTCAGAACTAACACCAATCTCCAGCAGAGGTCACGCGGCAAGCGTCGATTTTGACGTTTTTTTTTTCTTCTTTTTTCGACTGAGCTGCCAAATATAGTGGCCGGGGCTTCAGGTTATGGAGCGAGCGGTATTTTTGTTGTGAAAACTCACCGTGTTGTCTGCTTTTATTTCCTCAGGGGAAAAAGCCCTTCTCAAGCAGAGATTTCTTTTCTCAACAAATGCAAGTGGCTGGAACTTTACGGAGTAGATATGCACTTTGTCAAGGTGCGTGAGAGAGTTTTATTATCACCAGTGTTGTTTTTTGTGTGACACTGATGTTCAGGTGTGTTAGAAATAAATGTGTGCTCGTTCGTCCGCAGGGCAAAGATGGAGGAGAATATGCACTGGGTCTCACTCCAACTGGCATCTTGGTTTATGAGGGCGTCAGCAAAATCGGGCTTTTCTTTTGGTAAGAGCACAACTCTCATCTTGTGTGTCCTGAAACGTGCTCATTTACATTTCTTATGTAAATGATTTTAACACAAAAATGTAAGAAAACACAAGCAGTGAATGTGAATGTAGGAACACCGTACATTTCCAAAATTCCTAACCTTACTGATACAATAATGAAAAAACAAAACTGTCGTCATAAGTAATAATTCTTGTGTCACTTGTGTCATTGCAAATTTAGATTAGGAGAATTTGGTAGTTTAAACTCACCTGAGTGAAATAAGATGGTTTGAGGTGTCACCCTAGGCTCTGGAAATCCATGAAGGACCATTTGTTTGTTTTTTCACATTGTCAGAGAGCAAATACCTAACAACTAAAAACAATCCAGTAATTGCTCACAGTGCTGTGCCCAAGTCTTGAGTCACTCCTCATTTCTCTGTGTTTGGATAGAAAAATGGGAAATATGTGCTGCTGTTTATTGAAACACTTGCAAACATCATCGGAAGTACAGTTTTCGAGGCAAAAACAGAGTCTGGACAATTCTGTTGCAGAATTATAGAAACGTCAGTGTTTGGTATGACCGATGGGGGGAGACGGGGGACAAAAGATGCCTAAAGATACCATTTAAAATTGGTCCTTCAGAATAAACCAGTGTTTTGACTCTGATGTTAAGACACAACACTGGTTCATTCCTTGAGTGAGGTGCCGCTGTTATGCTTGAATGACTCATAGGTCAGTGTTGAGTGGATTAGCAAATAACAGAAAAGCATTCCTCTGAAAATTGTCAGGAACAAGAACTGGACTGAAAATAAATGAAGAAGAGGCCAATGTCCAAAGAAAACCCCTGAAAGACCTTCAGAAAGACCTGGAGAACTATTACTCACCACTGCTTTGGAAGCAAAATGTGTATATATATTAAAAAAAAGAGCTGACTCAAGACTTTTGCACAGAACTGTATGAAAATAATGAAACTGGAAAAGGGAATCTCACAAACAGCTGATGTTTTAATATGTAGCGACATGTTGAATGAATGTAACTGAAAAATAAACAGAAACAAGAGTTTGTTCACGAAAATTAATTATTTATTTCTTCTGGCAGGTAAAAAAAAAAAAAGAAGCAGTACCTGTTTAAACTGTTACGTCTTCTGTCTGCTGCTATTCTTCTGCTAATTGGATTTGAGTTTCATTTTTTTTTTTTTGAACCACGTGTTTCTGGAGAGGCATGTGTCAACATTTACAACCTAGAGCCAATCAAAATGTGGCATAAGTGATAAAACATAAAGTGGGGCACAGGCTCAGCCTGGGTGGAGGGTGGGGACCGTGCAAACTTTGAAGGAAGGGCATGCCAGGAAAAAAGAGAGCTACTGAGAGCTGAGTATTTGTTCGGCAAGGGGCAGGACGAGGTATGGGAAGTGAAAAGAAATCCAAAATCACTCTGCGAGGAGCCGATGTTTCATACTGCGTGCTCTCGTCACCTGTCCCACTCAAACTGTTGTGTCTCTTTGTGTGTTTGTCATTCATCCGTGCGTCTCGGTGTGTTGCACAGGCCCAAAATCACTCGGCTGGACTTCAAAAGGAGTCGACTCACGTTGGTGGTGGTGGAGGACGACGATCAGGTTTGTGTCTTCACGTTGCATGCCGTGCCCGCGCGCGGTCACCTCTCAGGCGACTAACAGGTTATTATGGTTATTCTCTGTTGTGAAGGGTCGGGAGCAGGAGCACACCTTCGTGTTCGAGCTGGCCAGCGCCAGGAGCTGCAAACACCTGTGGAAGTGTGCCGTGGAAAGTCACGCTTTCTTTCGCCTGCGCCAGCCAACGGCGGGCAGGGCCGGCCACAGTGACTTCACGCGACTCGGGTCCCGCTTCAGATTCAGGTAGAGAGCAGCGACGGCGTCTCGCCTCATCTGAGCAGCGTCTAATTGACTTGCTGAAGGGGGATAATAGAAGCTGGCACTCGCAGGTAGTTGTGGCCAGCACTCGTTAGCAGCATATGTGGAATAATGTGTCACATAAAACAGAGCCTTTGTATCTATGGTTACAGGGTATCTATGGTTACACGGATCTGTTCCTATGGTGACTGAGATATTCCCTTTATATTGTTTGTTTTCTTGCAACTATTATCAGACATGGTCGAAGCAAATTCTCTCACTTGAAGGGCACTTCCTGTCATTTGTCGGAGCAGCTAAATCACAGCATTGTAAAAGCACTCTGTGGATTAAAAAAACACTTGTGTAACAGGTGGTGGAAGTAAAAGCAGGAACACTGGAACTGTGTGTATTGCAGTCTGACATAACAATCATACTGGTGCCAACTTCTCTAACGAAAACTCTGTCTTCATTCAGAGTTTTTGTTAGAGAAGTTTTAAGATAAGTATGTTAGAAAGCTTATGTCAGTTTAAAAGACTTTAGGCATACTGCAAAACCAACCCAAAGCTTTCTAAAGCCAAAGTCGTTCACGCTTTTCATTTATTAAATACAAAACTGAAGCAGAAAGTCCCACGAACAAGCAGTCAAGCGAGTCTCTGTAAACGCAGCGCTGTGCATAAAAACAACTCTAAATTCTAAACAATTGATGAAAACTTTTGGAAAATTCACACCAAAAGGAATAATCATCTAGAAACTCCATTTAAGTCTCCTCTGATGAACTCCATGAATTCGGTCAGACTGCAGCTCAGTGGCACTTTGACATTAGTGTCGATGCTTTTAGTAATAATCATTTCCACTCTTCACCCGCATCTGCTGTGTGTTTGTCTCAGTGGGAAAACAGAGTACCAGGCCACTCACGGAGGCAGACTGAGGAGGGCCAGCACATTCGAGAGAAGGCCGAGCAGACGCTACCCGTCCCGCACACAGTCGCTGGGCAAAAGTGAGTTTTATCTGCTCATACAAAAGACGACCGAGTATCAGCGCCTGATTTGTGTTTTATGTGGCTGCGAGCGTTGTTATGAAGGCTCTGCGCTGTTTTAGTTCAGCGTGTTTTTGGCTTTAAAATGTAAAAATTGCTGCAGAGAGTAACTGTTGAACATATTGTTTTATTTTTCAGAGGAAAGGAAAAGTGGACCCCCCCGCCCCTTTTTCTTTTTCTTTTTTTTTTCAAGGGCTGTTCTTTTAAAAAAAATGTCCAATGCTAAGTGATAATTTGACAAGTTCAATAGGCTTAAAAGCAGCCCTGGTTTCTTTTCTAAAGAAAGTGCTGAGAAACTCTAGGTTGTTAGATTTAAGCGTCACCTTTTTTACTTTGTCAAAGGCACCTGCTGTACTCTTCACTCCTCCATAATTCCCACCTTCTGTGAGCTGCAGAGGCTTCAAAGGTCCAGCAGCCTGCAGCTCACTTTAATCTATCCCACATAAATGATCAAATGCACACTGCAAACTGTATTTACCTTGAGACTGTCAGTATTGACGTCCAAACACCTTTTATGTATTGGATTTGGATTCGTCACGCAGCCCCGGAATACGAATGAACCGAGAGTTGAGTGTTGGTAATAGCTCAGCATTGGAGTAATAACATGTCTGCAGAGAGTCTGGAGTGAACGGCACAGTTAGACCAGAGAGGGCATTTGAAAAAGTGCACACAGACTCGCAGATAAACTGCAGAGCTGCTTTTGACTTCTGTATTTTTCTGCTCTAATTGACCTTGTGTCTCTCTCTCCGTCAGTTGCGATTTCTCCAGCCAAGCCTCCACACATCAGGTGAAACAGACACAGACATAAATAATGCACGCATGCACTTTCAGATTATTGCATTCATTCCTCCTCCTCTAACCTTGACCTTAATCCACCTAATGGCCTGGCTAATCTTAACACAGAAACAGCCCTTTGTAAAAGAGAAGTTGTTGCTTTTGAGAGGGTTTACTTGTGCAGTGCACTCGAAAGTAATATATATGCACCTGCTTTAAAAATAAGTTATGATACACATCTGATATCACTGCTTTTTCCTCCACAGCTCTCACGCCAGCCCCAATCCAAGTCTGCATCAGGTAAGCGACCTCAGTTAACCCACTTTTCAAAATGTAACACAAGCAGCAGAGAGCGGTGTGCTTTGTCCCAGTAGCGACGCTTAATTTGAGCATCTCTTCGATCCTCTCCAGTACCAACACAACATTCCCATTGGTCACGAGCCCTGGCATCCACCCCACCCCACGCTCACTTCCTCAGTTTACCTGCAGCCCTCCAGTCATACATCACCTCACAGGTAAGAGACAAAGGACAGGATTGTTAAAGAGCTTCAGGATGTGTCCACATGCTCTGTTTTTCATCACATTTCATGTCCCTCTTACACCTCATATGTCTGTTTGTCTTCCCGTGTGTCTCGTCTGCCTCCATCCGTGTGTGCGTCCCTTCATCAACCGTTCAGGCCTTCCTTTGAGGCTGAGAGTCCGGTGTCCATCGTTCCCCCCGTCCCGGAGCGAAAGAGCAGCATCGCCAAAGGATCCGTGGTTGTGGTTAACAGGGATAAGGTCATGACCGAACTTTGACCTCCCTCTTAACCCAGGAATCTATTTCAAAACTCACAGGCACAGACTGGCAACCCCCAAAGAGAGACGCTCCGGTGACGGAGCTGTCTCCGTTCATCCTCATGAAATGTCCCACGTCTTCATCCATTTGTCACGTCATCTCATGTGTTTCAGTGTCTGCATACTAGACAAAAAGCAAAAAAAACACACACCCCCATCAAGTGCAAAGGACTTTATCAAGCAGGATGGAGGTTTATAATGTTCAAGGGGGTCACGTGGAGGGAGAGCTGTGCAAAGACATCGGGGTAAGGGGACTGGGTGGGTGAATGTTGAAGTTATTTATTGTGGTTACGGAGCGGTGACACAGATCACGAAGGCGATCGAGGTAAAGAGCCTCAACACCTCTGATCGTTACAGTTTACTCATTCTGCGGGTCATAGCTCAGTTTATATCATCACATCCTTTTAGACACAGGTTGCCTTCATCTTAATAATAAAGCTGCAATCACAGGCTGAGAGTCCACTCAAAACACTCAGATTTTTTTCCGTATTATTTCCCTGTGATGTCATTGAGAGTGGATGTTCCTGCCTGCTGGTGAAACCTCCCGATTGGTGGGGGCCATTGCAGGTTGTGCACAAATGATTGGGGAAATAATACAGAGTGAAACGGATAAGTACGATTTTTGCAGGAAAAGTGTTTGCTCATGCTAATTTACTGATGTTTAAATAAATAAATTATTATTATTCTTTTTTAATTGATTGCTTGGAAAAATATAAGATTAGAGAGAGATGAGCTAAACAGCCTTATTCCAACAGGATAAACTGAGGAGCTGCACCAAGGTCCAGCATAAGATACATAAGGGTTATTTTCAACTCTAAGTGATGCAAAGCTACAGTAGTAAAATCAAAGAATAACATTATGAAGCTGGAAATGGGCATAATTGCTCCTCTGTAAAGATAAAACAAGAATGTGGTGCATTTTAAAGTCTCTTTGAGGATACTTTCAAATAATGTTCAAAGCATCTTCTAGAAAAATCAAGATTGTGCCTGAAAATTTAGTTTATTTTCATATGAAAATAATCACGTGCTTAGTTTTCTGTGCACTCACAGGGACGTTCAAACAGGAAGTTCTTGAAGGTAACTTTAGGTGCTGTACTAGGTGGCAATTTGCTAAAATATAAATAAACTAAAGGCCAAAAAACAAGCTAAGAATTGTTGAAATAAGATGATATATTTTAATTTTGTTGCACTTTAATATTGTTATTATTTAATTATGGCTCTAAATGCCCAGTCGACGTAGCTCTTATACTTCTCAAACACTCTGTTCTTTCCATTCAAACATTCAGCATCATATTTAAGGATACATACAAAGATAGGACCGGGTGTGACACGTTTGTGCCTTGCTTTGCTTGTGGATGTTTTATGTGATTACGGTTGCTCAAATCTCAAATCTGCCTTTAAGAGTGCTTTTGTGTTTGTTTCTTTGTTCGTTTGCAGTAAATCGTGTGGCATCTAAATTATTTAAACTCACTTTTGAAATAAAGTGTTGTGAGTGCTGAATAAAGTGATTCTGAACAGGTGGAAGGGGTCCAGTCCTGCACTTAGTGAATGCCGGGTTAGGGATTAAGCTGCTTTGTGTATAATTTATGGTTTTCAGTGTGAACTTAGAAACATGAAGCTGAATCTTGCATTTGTGGTGTTGTGCTTTCAGAGTGAATATGGTTTTTTTTTGTTTTTGTTTTTTGAATAAACATTATATTAATGTTACATCAGGTTATGGATTTGCTAAATTAACCAAGTGTTTACAGAAGATGTGGCCGGTGTGTTGCTGTTCTAGTGTGTCGCCTTTTACTTTCGATGTTTACTCCAATCACATTATGCCTTTAGGACTGTTGCCGTATTGCTTCTGAAATAAAGGGTTTATGAGTGAAATGCAGAAATTGCAAAGCCCATTCCTTCATTGTCTTACACCAGAGGTGTCAAACATAAGGCCCGGGATCAGAATTGGCCCGCAAACGAATTCAGTCTGGCCCACTGGATGGCTTTGGAAAATGTAATAAGAGCGTAAATTTTAGACTTTTAACTGTATTTTTTATAAGCTTTACAGCTTTTCCCACTGATAAATACCTCCACATGGTTCTTTGTACTTTACTAATGAAGTAACACAAATGATTCAATAACAGATTTAACAGAAATTACATGTAATTTTACACACATTTTAGGTCCAAAGCAGTGTTTCTTTACCATGTAGAAAAGCAAATGCACTGTTGAAATTGCACTTCTGGTTTTGTGTTACTCAGTCAGCTCAGCATCCACACAGGGAGGGTTACATTGCTGTGAAAATCTCACATCACGAGCTTGGATTTATTACACGATAATTACTTATTTGCGGTACTTACACTTTTTGTCATATTTAAGTGGGATTTTGTTTGGGGGGGGGGTGTGTTTGTGTTTTGATTGCATGTGTCATCTTCAGTTTCCCGCTGAGTGGGCTCGCTTCAGATCATCAGTTTAGCGTCGAGGAGAACGAGAACTCGTATTCTGGCAAGATCCACCACCGCCACCGTCGGCACACACACAGCCAGGACACGCTCTGCCACACACACACCAAGAACAGTGAGTACTGTCAGCCTGAGGCAGGGCTGCACAAATCTGTGGTGTGTCTAGACGCCACGCTGATGCTTCTTTTCATGCTCTGTGCCGCCTGTTTGTCAGCTCTTTTTGTTTTTGAGGTTCACTTTGAGGACTTTGAGATCTAATGTTTCCACTACAACGTGACGTAGTTTGATTTCAACTTTGTAAAAACAGATTTAAAGATGCACGTGATATGACTGATATACCTTTACCTTTATACTGACTGTGTTGTTTCAAAGCTGGATGATCCGAAATAAAGAATATGGTCCCACTGTTACTAAGTGCTTGCTCACAGGGGTTTTTTTCTCTGTATTAATTCACCATAATCTTCCCAGGAGTGGATGTTCCTGCAAAAATTTACCCCAAGGTCCAATGCTCAGACAAGTACAAAAAAATCCAAAGAGCTACATCTCAGACTCTACAGGCCTCAGTTAGCATGTTAAATATTTAAGTTCATGACAGCAAGTCTACAAGACTCCTGGAATAACGTCTTTTGGACACACGAGACCAAAGTGGAGATATTTGGTGAAAACACTTTGAACTTACTCCTCAGTGGTGAAGGAGGGATGATTCTGGTTGCTTTTAAATGTGTCTAATGCAGTTTTAAATTGGGTTTCTGCTTTTGAGAACATAATTCAGTTGCCTTTTGCTGTAGTGAGCTAGGATACAAGTAAAGTAAACGTGGTTAAACACTGCTAATTTTTCTTGTGTTTGCACTCTTCATTTAAGTGCAGTTGTTTAAGGGCATTGTTTGTAAGTTGAGAAGCATCTGCAAACACATTAATATGGATTTAAAGTATCTCACGGTTCTCAAACTTGCTTTGACCTGCCAACTTTCAAACACCAAAAAGCCCCCACCCAGCCAAAATTGCTGTTAATCATTTATAATATCATCAAATTCTGGTGAAATTAAAGACAGTCAAACTCTTGTGCCAGCGTAAATTGAATTATAAACCTTTTTAGATTATAGTCATTTTCCATCCCTGCTTTGTCAAACCGTCTGTGGTGTCTTTACAGTAAAAACGTGACTTGTTTGTTTTTTTCTCATTACAATTTGTCTCAATCAGAACGTCAAGCGCCCCCCTTCCCTGCAGATGAGTTTGACATCTCTCAGTCGCTGCTCAAGGCTTTGGAGTCTGAAAGCGATTCTCCTCCCTGGCCTTCGCTGCACATCAACATCGACAACAAGGTCAGTCACGTTTCCCACACGATGTTTACTCACTGAGATTTAGTCTCCTCACCTCTCCTTGTTCTCCCGGCAGGGAGAGGAGAAGCAGCTGTCTGAAAAGTCTCTGCACCCTCCTGCTTCCCCAGCCATGCTCCCCGACCACCTCAAATGTAACATCCTCAAGGCCCAGATGGAGGCAGCCTTCAGAGTGAGTACCAAGTAACGCTCTCCTTTGGCTATTTGACCTACATCCTGTGCACTTGGCGGTGTCACTAACAGCATATCTATCCATTTCTTCTCCACAATAAAGAAAGAAGCCCCAACAACACCCAGAGGGAAGAGCTCAACTGAGACCCTGAATGAGAGGCCAGTAGCTCATCCGCTCTTTAACATGTTTAGACCTCTTTCTGAAAACACAACTTACCCTCCTGAGTAACTGCTCTCATTTCCAGGTATCAGAGCTCCTCCCAAGACTCGGCGGCATCCAGTCTGACAGCAGAAAAGACACCCCACAGGCAAGATCACAACCTGACGCCAGAGAGGCTCCAGCCCAAAGCCAACCCGAGCACCAACCGCAGAAAACGGCTGGTCCGGCAGTTCAGCTTGTGAGTACAGATCGCCTGCTGTGAGTAGAAAATGAACACTCCACAGAGTACTTGAAGCAGCAGCCGTGCTATCTCTGCTCTTTGATAGTGACATCTTGTTCAGAGCGATCTGTAGGTCGTGTAAGCCACTTATAGTCTCTCCATTTGTTGCTTATCAGTAACCACGAAGATGAAGATAATCTCCCTGAAGCACTCGCAGCCATCTCCTCCCAAAGTACAGCAAAGTCGGGCTCTAGCAGCTCATTGGACAGACAGATACAGCCGTCAATCTACCCACAGGTAACACACATCTTCACACATGCGCACACACACACTTTAAAAACCCTTTAAAACGGGTCTTGGTGTAGTACACTATGCTCCACTTATGGGGGGATTATTTCCACACCTCTCTGCATTATCTGTAATTGTGTGTGTCTGTCTGTCTGTCTGTGTGGTGTGTGTGTGTGTGTGTGTGTCTACACTGATGTGTATTGCAGGGGGATAATATGCCAGCACTGGAGCTGGGTAGTCCATGCTGTCCCTCTCCTTCGCCCTCCCCTCATCTCTCCCCTTCTTACTACCGTAGCTCCATTCCTCACCTGGTTCCTTACCTTGCTGCCCATAACGACAGGTAAACGCACCTCCTCGCTCTTATCTCTTGGACACTTTTATACAGCGCTGGTTTGCTCAAGTGCTGTATTGAAGCCTCAGGCTCTTGTTTGACGCTTGCACATGAAAAACAATCCCCTGTTTCTGTTAGTAGCTGATGCTAAACCGTGAGGCCAAAGTGAACAACCGTGTGACGCAGACAGGAGGATTTTCAGAGTGAGATTTGGGAAAACTGGCTAATATTGAAAATCTTATTTCCAGCATGTCAAAGCAGTAAACAAGAGCTGTCCGAGACTGCGTACCTTCACCAGTGCTGAAATGACCCTCCACACCATGCATGAATTGAGCCCCTGGATCCAAAAGGATGTCTGGATCCAGACTAGTTTTTGATATTATCTTGAAAATATCAAGACAATATCTCACTATTTTTCCTGCTACAGTATGGTTACAGTTATCCTCAGAAGTTTACATCCACTCATCACGAGAATGGATGTCGTGATAATTTGGGGCTTTTAATTTCTTTGAGCTGTTGTTTTTCCAAAGTGGAATGAGCATACGGCATACAGCACAAGTTTGAATTTATTATTTTCTCTAATCCACACACACTTACTTAAATCTTGTAATAAGCGGTGCCGACGGTTCTACAATGTCTTTCAACTTCACAAGGCCAAGACCTTTTAACTTGTCCTTATTGCTCGTGATTGACTGCAACTGGTAGTTTCATTGATTTATTGGATGGCAGTCATTAGACTAATACTCAGAACAACTCAGTAAGAATCTGAGGAGAAGAATGGTAGATTTAAAGAAGTTGTGAAGGTCTCTTGGAGCCATTTCTAAAAAACTGCAGATTTCAGGATCATTGGTTCAAACAGCTGTACACAAGAACAAGTTATTCGGATGTGTCTCCACTTTGCAAAGGTCTGGAATAAGTGGTGTTAGCGGTAGCTATTCCCCTGCCAGTGGTACCATCGCGAAGTGGATGGAATAATGAAGAAGGTGGACTACCTCCAAAACTTTTACCTCAAACCAACAGCTAGACAGTTTGAACACGGTTGTTTGTTCCAACAGGACAATGATCCCAAACACACATCAAAACTAGTTTGGAATGGATAAAGCAGGCCAACATTAAGCGTCTGGTACGGCCTTCCCAAAGTCCTGACCTCAACCCGATTGAATATTCGCGGACTAGATCTGTTCCAGGAAATGAACTCTATGGATTCTGCCAAGAAGAGTGATTAAATATCGAGCCGGAATTATGCCAGGAGCTTGTTGAGGCTGCCAAAAATGTCCGGTCGAGATGCAACTTGCTAAATGGAAATTTAACCAAATATTAGTGGGTACATTTGAGCCTCTATGTATACTGTGGACTCTGTGTAGATTAAGAAAATCCAAAAGCAAATTTAAACTTGTGCATCCAATTCCCCAAATATGCTGTACAATCATTGCACCCTGGAAAACAAACAGTTCTAAGAAATCATTAAAAGCCCCGAATTACAGTGACATCACAAAAGACAAACACACACACAAAATCACCCACATATTTATTTATCAGGGTGTAAATTGCAACCTTAAACCAATAATAAGCAAATGACAGTGATTTATTTTTTTTAACAGCTGCAGCAGAAGCTGAGCGTAACGAACAATATCTGCATTTCAGTCAATGAAGTTTGAGATGGCCCCTTCAGTACAGCTTAAAAAATAAACACGTGCACCCTAGAACTGAAAACGAGCCTCCACTGGTTAAGTTAACTTTTGGGGCAGTTCACTTTCGTGCTACTTTAATCTTCTACATTTATTTGGCAGCCGGGCTGCTTTGACCACTTTATAAAACATAATGCAGTGTAATAAAATCACATCAGCGATTCCAAAACCAATAAGATGATTTGATTTGATGGAAATAGCTGCTCATTTCTTTAGGACGTGACAGAGAAGCTTGAAGGCTGAGCTACACATTCAGTAAAAACTCACTTAAGTCTAATTTTCTGACTTCATCTGTTTGCCCATATATACAAATTCCATAATAAACAGCAACATGGCGAGACAGCCAGCATCACACTCTTCTCCAAAGTCCACGTTACTCAGGGTATGTTACGCTCTAAGCAGTCCCACCATGGACTCAAGCAAGTAGGAACTATAATTGCCTTTCACGGGGTGCTACAATAATCAACTTAAAAGTTACACATAAAATTATAAAGTGCTAATTAAATAATCAATCACATAATAAACTCAATTACGCAACGACATTAAATAATGTTGCGCAACTTAATATGCACCGCAAATTAATATAACCTAGAAAAATTAAATTAGAAGTGCAGTAACTAATCACACTGGAGACAAAAAGTTGATAAACTATAATGAGAAGTCCCATCAGAAGCAGTCGCAGCCTCTGGCTTCACTGAAAGTCACATGACTTGTTGTGGCGACGTTAGCCTTTTATGAACGTGCTGATTAGACATTTAGCTCATTAGTCATTCCCTGCAGCCTTTAGATGACATGGAGTTCATGTTATCTAACACGATTTACACCCACTGGCCACTTTGTTGGGTACACCTTTTCTTCTGCACATTAACAAAATATCTAATCAGCCAATCACGTAGCAGCATTTGGACATGTTAAAGATGACCTCTTGAAGTTCAAACCGAGCCCCCAAATGGAGAAGACGTGACTTAGAAGGTGGCATGGTTGTTGGTAACAGGCTGGTCTGAGTGTTCCAGTAACTGCAGATCTTCTGGGAGTTTCCCACACAGTCATCTCTATGATTTAAAGAGTCAAAAAGAGGAAATTCTCTGGGTGAAAACGTCCTGCTGATAGAAGTCAAAGGAGAATGGCCAGACTGCTTTTAGCTGTGGGAAGGAAACAGTTACTCAAATAACCACATGTTCCAACCAAGAAAAGCATCTCTGAAAACGCAACACCTCGAACTTTGAAGCAGCTGGGCTACAGCGGCAGAAGACCACACCAGGTTCCACTCAGCTAAGAACAGGAAAGTGAGGCTCCTGTTCACACAGGCTCACCAGAATTGGAAAATAGAAGATTGAAAAAATGTTGCTGGTCTATTTCTGACAACAGCATGAAAACATCCACATCATTGGTATCTGTGCATCATTTAAACACCACAGCCTGAAGATTGTTGCTACTGTGTCTGTCCGCTTCCAGCACGATAGCGCACCACAGCTCAAATCATCTCAAACCGGTTTCTTAAACATGACGATGAGTTTGCTGCACTTGAATGACCTCCACAATCACTAGATCTCAGTTCAGTAGAGCAGCTTTTTAATGTGATGGAACGGGATAATCACGTCATGGATGCAAAGCTGGCAAATCTGCAGAAATAGTGCAATGCTATCATGTCATGTGGGCCTAAAAATCTCTGAGGAATGTTTCCAGCATCTTGTTGTTCTGTGCCATGAAGAATTAAAGCAGCTCTGAAGGTAAAAACTGGTGCTAGCAAGGTGTACCTAACAAAGCATCAGATGAGTGTAAGATCTGTGTATGACCAGCTTAAATTGCCAGACAACTTCTTATCCTGTAGCTGCTGTTCTTTGTCTTTGTAACGCAGACTTTGTGTTGTTTCTGTCATAGTTACTGTTGTAAAATGTTTTTTTTTTAATTTTCTGTTATGAAAATTATATTTCACCTTGTTGCAGAAACAAAAGTTCAAGTTTAGAGCTGTTAAATCGTATGTTCGTGTCTGCAGCGGAGAAGAAATTAGGGTGGACAGAGAGAAGATCCTGAGAGCGCTCCTGATGACAGAGCTCTGAGACCTCGACCCTTCAGACGGAAGCTAAGAAGTCCCAAAGTCACTGGTGTCAGTCAGCATTTGTATACTTGCATTGCACATTTAGCAGTTATAAATCTATATTTGCATAAAGGCGGTTGTTATATTTGCTTAACTGTTATTTTAGAAAGAAGGCTCTTTGTAATAACTGAACTGAACCTGTACAAAAAAGTGAAATGGAAACAAGTGGATTCACTCACATGCATTACAGACGAGCTACAGACTGTATTCCTGGTGCTGCCTGCATGATTAATGTTTCCCTAAACGATTATCGGATTTTGCTTTGGACTTCTGTTTATGTGTGAGTTCATCCTCATTGTCTTCATCGCCGTGTCCGTGCTGATGCCTAAACTGTGTTTCAGACAGCGACTGTTGAAGCTTTGATCTCCATGTAAAAAGCACCCCTGAAATGAAAGTCACTCACTTTCAAATCAGTTTGTTCAAAATGTAAATACTCATTGATATCCTGAGAACAGAGCAGGCGTTGTAAATGCTTACCTCAGTACTGTAATTCCTATATCAGATATCCATTTTTTTACACGCAAAAAAACATCAGCAGCGTCTGTGGTTTTAAAGAAAATCCTGAACAGTGTGAGTTGAAAGTGAAAACTGAAGATATCGACACCTCAGTCTCCGTGTGCCCACCAGGAGGTGCCAAAGCTCCTGTGGCAGCAGCCTTGATCTTGTGTTACAGGTGTTCATGAAAAACCTCTCTTGCGTCCCTTTGCTGTGTTTTTAACATGCAGCTCAAAACCAAATCTGGCCTCAGAGGTCAGACCCTTGGAAATATTTAATTACTGCGCAAAAAACAAAAACTTCACTTCAGCCCTTCTTTGTCACAATCCGAGGCGGCACATGATCTGCACCTGTACTGTATGTTGCTGATTGAGTTGTCCTACCTTGGACTGGATCTCAATAAAGGCCACATCATCGGTTTGACAACTCTGCAGCAGCATCTTTGTTTCTTTTCTTCCTTCCTGACATGGGAATGTGGCTCGGCCTCGCCCTGCCTGCCGGTTTGTTAGGTATGTGCCTCTCACCCTCCCTGCGACGGAACAAAAGATGTGTGCTGTGCGGGACTTTAGAGAGGTATCTGCCAGTGCGGTGAGTCAGCCTGTTAATTGTACCTCTGTTTTGTGTTAGATAATTCATCTTCAAGGCGAGATGCAGCACAGCAGAAAGAGGGAGGGAGAGAAGAACTGCTTCGAAGTGAATCTGCTGTAAATGATTCAGTTTTTTAAAAATGGGGGAAGCCTGCGCAGACTTCGGCATTTGGCCCTCCCACTGGTTTTGAAACAACTGCAAAATCGTCCTTCATAATTTCTCAGCTCAACCTGCATTACAAGCTTAAATTCGTTGTGGAATTTGTTTTTCTCACAAAGCTGCACAGTAGCAGAGGAGGGGCGAGCAAACACCGCAGTTATGGTGACCACAACAAATGGGATCTTCTGCTTTTCTGGGAATTGATATTTGAGAAATTAACAGGCACAGGAACAGTTAAAGGAACAGAGGTGTTTCTACCATTTTTTTAAATGGGCTCAGTCTTTTAAGATTGATTAACATTTAAGCATTAATAAAACAATGATTAACGTTTTTTACATTCTAAAAACTGTGTGCCCTCTTGCACATCTATAGATGATAAAATACTCCTACTCCGATTACAGGGCTTGGTTCCCTCACAAACAAGAAGTTTTACACATGAACAGGACAAATCTAACCTTTTAACAGCTGAGCAGCTGAAGGAAGCCAATCACGTAAGCTAAAGTGACAGCCACGCCTTTAAAAACCAATATTAAGTGGAGTTTGAATGGTCTCCTGTTAACCACAGGGACAATGTGGTTAAGAAACAAACACCTGAACCTATATAAAACACGTAGACGCTTTTGTTCTGTCATTAAACCCTTTGTTGGACTGCATCGGGGAATGAAAGAAGATGCCTTAGTAAAGACACTAGGCAGCTTGTTACAGTTAACTGTCATTACATACAAAAAGCTGTTCACTCTTTAATTCACTTCAGTTTGTTTCTGTGTTATTTTTAATCTTCATTAACTATGTTGTACATGTATGTGTGTCAGAGGCAAGATTCTGGAAAGTCAGTGCAGGTTTTACAATAAAAACAGAACTTTCTAAAAGCAGCTGACTCACAGTGTCGTGGACATCCACAATAGATATTTGTCTATCAAAGCCTCATAAGGCAAGTTTTGATTCAAATGTTTACCAAACTAACAAACACTAAAATAAGGATATTTCCTCTAAATTAGTTTTCGAAGGTCACAAAATCCTTTCAGTTTTAATTTTTCAAAATTCCTAAACTAAAATGTTTTATATGTTTTGTAGTTAACTATAATAACCTTGCTGCAGGTCACATTGCAAAGACAGAAAATGACATACATGATGTTACATAAAGACAGGCAAAAATAGAAAGCCGACTCCTTCACTTAATGTACTTAATGTACTTAAAAGAGTGGGTAGACAGTCGAATACGTTGCCCTCCATGACTCTATATACTAAACCTCCACAGACCTTCTTTACTTCCCTCGTTAGTGATATCTTAATAGACCTGGAGCACTGCAGGTAGACTGTCCTTCATATTGCACCATGCAAAGTGACTGCATGCTCATTTTCTGATACCAAGCTTCTGAAACTCTCTGGGCTGGCCTATATACATTTTTTGCTGAACTTCCAGCCATTCGTTGTGAATGTATGAGCCTTACATGAAAGTCTATGGCTTCTCAAATGAGTTAAAGAACATGCTGCCTCAGGAGCTTAACTGTATCAACTGCAACCAGACAATGTGCATTGTAGTGGATTTAGAATCCATATTTTGCCACTGCATTTCTGTGTGCACCAACTGCATGTTTTACTCCAGGCTGTAACTCTGCAGACCACTGCAAATCTCCTCTGTCAGTCATGCTGCGTCTAAACTATCAGCGTTTTGAAAATGTAAAAAAACTCTCCATCATAATAATAATAAGTTCTTTTTTTCTTTGTGTCATTGCTTCATCAACCTGACTTTTCAACTTCACTGAAAGAAGATGTCCAGTTGTGTCTCTGCTATTTGAAAAAAGATAGCGATAGCATCCAGATCACATGGACAGTGTTGTGCCAATAAGTGATTTCAGGTATTTGCTGAAAAAATGATTGCCTGTGTTTAAACTGGCCTATAATCTATAAAACATATGTCAAACATACCTCATAAATGATATTAAGTGTTACCTTCTAGACCTGCCCCTGCACAGGTAGTTTATACCTATTATACACTTTTAAATAAACACTTTTATTAACACTAGCTCCGTGAAAATGGCTCCAAAAACATTTCATACTGAGTGACATGGGTTTCTTTGGGTTTTGGGGACTTCATCCACATAAGTAAATGTTGCAAGGACAGGATATAAGTGTGGAACATGAAAAAGATTAAAGATCATCTCCTGCTAAATGTTAAATAACTAAAATAATCCTCTTGTTATTAAAAAAAAAAACAACTTCCCTTTTCCTGATAGTTGTCTGTCCCTGACAAACCCTGGATTATTTTCTTAATAAAAGATTTGATTTAATCTACTCTGATTCTTTAAATCTAAGATGTGCTCAATAAATTAAAAATTCCCTAAATGAGCTGCACTTATCTGCACTTTTTTCATACCAGTGTAACTTCACTGGATTTCTCCACAACATCTTACAGACAATACATTTATTTTCCAGACGTCAAAAAGGTGAGAAAAACTTTGTCACATGGATAAAAATAAATAAATTCTTCCTGCTGGTTTGGACAGTGTGTGTGTGTGTGTGTGTTTTGTGAGTGGGAGACTAAGTGTTTTTAAAAGAGATTATTTGGGTGGGGTGCAGAAGAGTGTATTACACAATGTAACTCTGCCCTGAGGGGGTCTGACATGGTTTTGTCTGCTTTCCTTCTCTCTTCCCACTTCCTGATCTATTTTCTGCTCTTTTCCACGCAGTAAAAAGAGAGGCCATCCTCTCACATAATGTGTTCAGTGTGTCTAGATGACAATAGCTTCTTTGCTATAGCATGTGTATGCGGGCACCGCAGAGGTAATCGCTGAGGACAGTGAGAGGGAGTTCCCACAGTTTCGCCCTGAGCCACGTTGTGTCACAAGACAAGCTCCACCTGCATATTTGCACTCCTGCACTTTAAAAACCCTCATGAGACACAAACAGGCATACTACACGGCAAAGTGAAATGATCAGAAGGTAAACAGTGAAATCAAACAGCTGGAGGATGACAAACTTGACATGTTAAGTTTATTGTTTGTTTGTTTTTTCTTTTTCAGCATGCCTGTAGTAGGGCGTCCTGAGGAGGATTAAATCCTGCTGTGGCACATGCGTACAGAAACATGAAGCCCAAACATCAACTTTATGCTGAGCATAAACGGCATTTAAATTCACATGAAACATATCCGACACGTCCTTCATTTCCTTTCCTTTTCGCCTTTCCTAAAAATCTACAGGTTCAAAAGAAGTACGGTGATTATATTTCTTAGAGCAACCTGTTTGTTCAATAACGTTCTCCAATAACAGCGTAGACGGTGGAAAGAAGACAAGGAAAGTGTGATGGACTGCTAAAAATATGTCACAGAAGTGGTCATAAACCGGCTCTGGCTTTACTCTTTGCACAGTAAGCTGAGAGCTTGTGATCTGAGCCCTCTTGAAGAATGCAAATTTGTAGTTAAATTACTGAGAAGTGGGGCCGTCTTCTTTTCAGCTGAATCCAAATACACAACAAGGCAACTTTGGCGTGGCGCAGCATGGAAACATACCCTTGTCAGACACATAAAGGAGGGGGCTAATGAAGTGTGAGATGTCACAGTTTTTGTAAATTGAGGCCTCATAACAAGGTCCAGGCTATCAGACAAACTCACAGTGTAACATATAGGATATCATTCAAACATACTGCTATTATTTTCATTAGTAGTCTTATTGATTAGCAGTGCATTGATATTTGGCATTATGTAAACATCTTAAAGTTCCACTACTAACTTCTTCATGCACTAAAGCTTCCAATACAATCACTGTGTACTGTATCAAATGTATATAAACACATACAATGTACTGCATTAACAGATTATGTAATAAAACATCTCAACACAGCCATGCGTAATACTCATTCTCATCTCTTTCACACTCACACACTTTCACTCTTCACAGAAAAGCTTAAACGTTTAGCTCAATTGCTACTAAGTCACTCCTCTCTAGTTTGGCTAACAAATATGTACCGTAATGATTACAATAGAACAGGTTAAAAAATCTCTATAAAGCTTTTAAAATACACAATGTGCAATATAAGATGAGAATGCTATTGTTGGCTAAGGCCACAGAGAATTTGGTATAAAATACATTAATTTCTGTTGCTAAAGATATAAATAACACATCTAAAAGGCTATTTTAAAAAAAAAAAATCTAACAAGTCTTTGACATACACCAAATTATCACATGTGACCCTAGAGCAGGGTCAAATCCAAATACTGCCCCCCTGGCTTGGTCATGAGAGCAGGTAGTGACATAAGAGGAGCCTCACTTGAGCTGCACTGACCAATCAGACTGCTGCTCAGGAGGGAAACAGACTCTGCAGGATTCTGCGGAGAGAAGAAGAACAAGGGTGAGGAAAGAGTTTTAGCCCCCAACAACAACAAAAAAAAGAGCACCTGCACCAGACATTACCCATCACCTTCTCAATCACCTAAAGCTGTTATTACCCATCTATTACACTACCACATTGCGACAGCACCATCTGACCGTTGACTAAGCCCCGCCCCCTTAGGTATTGTTGCAATTGTTCTGTAAAGTAATTTTACTCTTCAGCAGGCCAGTTTCACAGCAGACATTTTGGCGTGAAGCAGCAGGTAATCACAAATGTCTGAGAAAGGACGTTAATAAATATATCTATAAGATTACAGTTAACCTGGTTCTGCCAGGAGATTCTTCCTGCAAAAAGGGAGTTTCTCCTTCTCACTGTTGCCAAGCGCTTGCCCTTAGGTGTGTTGTTGCAGTTCCCTTCTGTTATTGTAGGGTCTTTACCGTTTCAATTTTATTCGTTTCTGTGTTCTTTTTAGTGTTTCTAATTATCATTTGTCAGGTGGAAAATTCTAGAAGCTCAGAACAAGCGTTACAATAAAAACACATGACTCACAGCCAAGTGGATATGGCAGTCTCACTAAACATCTGTGTCATTACCTCCTCAGGATTAATGCATTCAAAAAGAAATTGAGCATAAAGTACAAAATGCTATTTTAGTTAGTTTTAGGGGGAGTTTTGAGAGGGGGGGAGGTAAGTTGTTTTTTTTTTTAAATTTAGGTTAACTATATACATTTTCATACCTAGTTTTATGTACCTATAATATCCTTGTATTGATGTATGAAACATTAAAAAATTTATCTTTAATACTGCAATGTAACAGTAAAAATGAGGACTTAGTACTGGTTATCTGGGTAAGAGAACAATTCAAACTTTAAAGCAGCTACTTTCACTTTCACAATATTTTTATGTTGTTCTGTGATGAAAATGTCACCACTGAGGAGTTTCTTGCGCCCGCTATTTGACTTTCACGCTGTCTCGACATGCAGAAAAAGGACCATGCCTGTACAGTCAAAGGGGAGAGGGTTCAGTGGACGGTCAGTCGGCTATGTGGTGCTCAGTGTTTTCATTAAAGGCTTCACGAGCGGACAGAAAAAAGGTTAAACAGATGCCATGTGAAAACCCATGAAATACCTAAAAACCAAGAGATTTCCTCCAATTATTTAACCTAGTCAAAAGGAAATACCTGAAAATTCCCCATTAATGTGGAAAATGGTGCCCTGTAAGCCCTGGTGACCAGTAAAACCACAGCTACAACACCTTCTCTAAATTAAATCCCCCTGACTGATCCCTCAGCCAATCCTTACCTGCCACCTGCCTCAGACACCTTAAATACACACCCATTCTTTGGGCTGCGTAAGCAATGTCCTGGTCGGGTCATGAGTGTGCACGGGCCCGTGGGCGTGCATGAAAGCATCCTCGGGAGCATACTGTGGCATGAGGAAGGGGGAGGAATGATAGAGATGGGGGCTGAGACACATGTAGCCATAGACACTAATCTAAAGGCCTTTAAAATACAGAAAACAAAACCCAGTCTGTCTCAATATATTGCTTAAAGTAGTCCTTATCATGTCATAATTTATATTCAGATTCTTCGCACTCTTTCAGGTTTAAATAAGATCTGAGATTCTCCAGTTCAAGTTGAAGCAAGCAGCAATCCGTGTGTGACAGAACAGGGAGAGGAGACAGGATAAACTAGTTTGATAGCCTCTGGGCAAACACAGTGGATGCCTGACAATACACACCCATAATACGAGGAGATTTGAATACAACACTTTGGATCCTACAGTGAGGTATGAGAGCTCTGAAGGCACAGAAAATCTCCATTATAGGAACTTCATTAATAAAATGCTAAGTGCACGGTGCATTTGAAGGACGCCACCTCTTACCTGGTAACCCTGCACTGCATTTATGAGCTCTTTGACTCCGTTGCTGTTGTAGGTCAGACCGGGCATACGCACCAGGCCTCCCGGCGAGGCAATGGAGGAGGGGGAGGGGAAGAAACCTAAGGTGTTAGGTGAGCCAGGTGGACTGGAAAAGAAAAAAAAAGGAAAACAACAAGAAGGGAAAAAGGACAGAGACTGTTATCCTAAGTACAAAACCAGCATAAACATGTATCTTCTCAGAAAACACAACGTATGCAGCAGGATTCAGGAAAAACAAGACTGGGAGTAACTCTGGGTGTTGTCTTTGAGTGAGCTGCTCTCTCAGTCTCTGATGGCTCACCAAAGAGAACCAGAGGTCAATGCTTGTTTACCAAGTACTTTGATAACGCAGACTTCAGTCATTAACTACCCTTGCCCCAGCCTTTCTCCTTGGCAGTATATAATTCAACCAAGTACAAAATGCTCGACCTCTTTTCTTTTTTTTTTAAATGGGAAAAAACCTTTATACTTATTGCAAGTTTTAGATGTTTTTAATCACTCACTAATGTACACAACATGTTTCAGTGAATGTAAAACTATTTTGATTTTGATTGATGCTATGCAGGCGGTTCAAAGAAGAAGATGACTAAGAATGAAGAAGATCAAGCGTGGATAGCAGTTCCACATTTCTTATGCACATCCTGAACTTTTGCAGGGCTTTATGAGAGAAATATAAATATATGAATCACTCAAGCCCAACACTCAGTCTTTAACCTGTCGGCCTTGCAGTACAAAGTGTGCATATCTTTATGAATAAAGCAAGTAAATAAGTGTCCAGCAGCTCTACACAGGCAGCTCCCTAAACCAAATGGACTATTTCCATTCACAGGGGTATGCCAGGACCGGGGAATCCACCTCTTATGTGCTACATGTGAGAAATGGAAGCTCTGCCTGGATCTGAGAGTTTGTCTGAGAGCAACTTCACCCACCAGTAAACAACCCACAAGTAAACACCACCCGGCAGCCTCGGCTTAGCGTCGGTTGGCTCGTAAATGTCTTTATAGAAATTCAGGAGTGGTTGATTTAATGTGAGAAAGGAAGATTACTTAATGCGAGAAACAACAGTAAGCTCTCACAAAGCATCAAGGATATTTCAGGTAAATGTGTACATACAGTGGGGCAAAAAAGTATTTAGTCAGCCACCGATTGTGCAAGTTCCCCCACCTAAAATGATGACAGAGGTCAGTAATTTGCACCAGAGGTACACTTCAACTGTGAGAGACAGAATGTGAAAAAAAAATCCATGAATCCACATGGTAGGATTTGTAAAGAATTTATTCGTAAATTAGGGTGGAAAATAAGTATTTGGTCAATAACAAAAATACAACTCAATACTTTGTAACATAACCTTTGTTGGCAATAACAGAGGTCAAACGTTTACTATAGGTCTTTACCAGGTTTGCACACACAGTAGCTGGTATTTTGGCCCATTCCTCCATGCAGATCTTCTCGAGAGCAGTGATGTTTTGGGGCTGTCGCCGAGCAACACGGACTTTCAACTCCCGCCACAGATTTTCTATGGGGTTGAGGTCTGGAGACTGGCTAGGCCACTCCAGGACTTTCAAATGCTTCTTACGGAGCCACTCCTTTGTTGCCCGGGCGGTGTGTTTTGGATCATTGTCATGTTGGAAGACCCAGCCTCGTTTCATCTTCAAAGTTCTCACTGATGGAAGGAGGTTTTGGCTCAAAATCTCACGATACATGGCCCCATTCATTCTGTCCTTAACACGGATCAGTCGTCCTGTCCCCTTGGCAGAAAAACAGCCCCATAGCATGATGTTTCCACCCCCATGCTTCACAGTAGGTATGGTGTTCTTGGGATGCAACTCAGTATTCTTCTTCCTCCAAACACGACGAGTTGAGTTTATACCAAAAAGTTCTACTTTGGTTTCATCTGACCACATGACATTCTCCCAATCCTCTGCTGTATCATCCATGTGCTCTCTGGCAAACTTCAGACGGGCCTGGACATGCACTGGCTTCAGCAGCGGAACACGTCTGGCACTGCGGGATTTGATTCCCTGCCGTTGTAGTGTGTTACTGATGGTGACCTTTGTTACTTTGGTCCCAGCTCTCTGCAGGTCATTCACCAGGTCCCCCCGTGTGGTTCTGGGATCTTTGCTCACCGTTCTCATGATCATTTTGACCCCACGGGATGAGATCTTGCGTGGAGCCCCAGATCGAGGGAGATTATCAGTGGTCTTGTATGTCTTCCATTTTCTGATGATTGCTCCCACAGTTGATTTTTTCACACCAAGCTGCTTGCCTATTGTAGATTCACTCTTCCCAGTCTGGTGCAGGTCTACAATACTTTTCCTGGTGTCCTTCGAAAGCTCTTTGGTCTTGGCCATGGCGGAGTTTGGAGTCTGACTGTTTGAGGCTGTGGACAGGTGTCTTTTATACAGATGATGAGTTCAAACAGGTGCCATTCATACAGGTAACGAGTGGGGGACAGAAAAGCTTCTTACAGAAGACGTTACAGGTCTGTGAGAGCCAGAGATTTTCCTTGTTTGAGGTGACCAAATACTTATTTTCCACCCTAATTTACGAATAAATTCTTTACAAATCCTACCATGTGGATTCATGGATTTTTTTTTCACATTCTGTCTCTCACAGTTGAAGTGTACCTCTGGTGCAAATTACTGACCTCTGTCATCATTTTAGGTGGGGGAACTTGCACAATCGGTGGCTGACTAAATACTTTTTTGCCCCACTGTATTTACAGATTTTCAGCTGGAACAAGGTGAATTTCTTTTTGAGTTCACAAGATTTTCAGAAAGCTTGACCTCTGTCAAGGTCACTGAGATTTGAACTCATCTGAGATTTTTAGTAGATATTACTATGGTAACAATTTGAAGCTCCTATGTCGCTTTGTTCTTGAGTTATAGCATTCACAAACTTAGGTGTCCAGGCTGCCCGCCCACCTGGCAGGATGCCGACAATAGCCCCTCAGGCTTTGAAGGCTGAGAGGTAAAAACAGTGAGAATTCCTGCACACTGTTAAAACAATAACTTTCTGTGACCTTTATGCGAACTAATCAGACAAATCAAAACTTTTCAAACAGATAAAATCAAATAATTTTGGCAATAAAGAGAGTTTTCCCTTTGGACCTTCCTCTAACAGACCTCTCACCTATTCACCAATGCAAATATTTAATATTTAAACATTTTTGAAAATATTTTCACAAGCTGAGCCATTTAATCTCTGATTCAATAAATCCCTTCATCTGTAAATACCATTGTTTACCTGGGGTAGTAGGCTGCGTAGTTCATGTATAGCTGAGCTGAGGCGGGGTAGTAGGCATGTCCTGGTGGTAGGGGGCGAGGAGCCAGGACCACCTGCCCAATGGGAGGGTAGAGAGCAGCAGCAGCCTCTGGAGGCAGGACAGGTGGAGCAGGTGTGAAGGAATAAGATGGTGGCGATAAACCTGGCGAGGAGAAGAGGGAGAGGTAAAAGATTTTTAACCAGACGAACAGAGACACGCGTGAACAGAGACATGGTGGAGAAGTCTGCAAGGTCATTGTTTGTTTTTTGGAGAGGTGCTCATGCAAATCTACAAACAATGACCCTCCACAACATCACTCAGCACCTCACACACTTTGAATGTATGCACGTGGCAAACAATGAAAGCGTCAGCGTATTGTACACTACGCTGGACCACCGATGGGCCTGTAACCTGTATGTTTCATTATTTCAGTATTTTATTATCACCTCTGTGTAATTTCGGAGCAGGTAAGATGCTTTTAATTCACTCGACAGCTGTCAGTGTTTAGCAGCATCGGGTTTATACTTTCTCATATGCATTCATGCATAAAGCCTTCCAAGTATTAAATATTAGCAAAACGAGAGCCACAGCGCTGTCAGAGAACAGAGACACTGTCTAAATGCAGGGGACAGTGCCGCCTGAGCACTTTATCCTCCTTGCATGGTGATTCTGGCTGTTCCTGCAGTCTGTGCGTGCATTTTCAACATTTAATTTCATCTCATCATGGACCTTTTTAAAACCCGCATGTCTAGCCTTGTGTCCCTTTCACTAATGTGAACTATTTCATATTAAACGGCTCATAACCATTAGACGTGTTATAATCCTCTCTTTTTGAAAACTAAGAGTCCACATTTAAGTCGAAGGACTACACACACAGAGATCAATCCACCATCTACGCACCAGCGTTCAGATATGCCCACAGCCTTTACACAGCTCCTGATTGGACAAGCACAGGAGATGCACACACCAGAGGTGTGCCAGGCCATTGAGGCCTAATCCCACAACCACCTCTACTCATCTGATAAGATTAGAGAGATGTAAGCCATTTTTGATGTTTTATGAAGATAGCTGGAATCAAACTGTCTTGCTTACACTTTCCCAACCCTTTCAGATTTTTATGAAATACTTCAGCAGTGTAAGAGAGTGGAATTTATGAGATCGACAAACATGCCACTAAAAACAAACTACAGTATTTTCATCTAAATGTGTGAACACAGGCAACAACTGAAAAAAGGATGGTTACCCCATTAGGTTTATTAGGTCATGCAGATGGATAATTTAATCACACTAATTACAAAGAGGTGACACACTCACATACACCAACACAAACTCTCAGACACACAGTTTTCGATCCTCCTGGTTAGACCAGATTTCCTCATCTTCCCACAGTTTGAGATTGGAGAAAAACCCAGCAACCCTGCACAAGGCAGGAGCCCACCTACCCTGCAGTCCCGAAGCAACCCAGCTCCCAGCAGCACTTACGTCTTGACTTACATGGCGGCGGGCTGAGCCCTGTCCCACTCCTGCTCCGGGTGTGTGTGTGTGTATGCGTGTGCGAGAGCGAGCCTCCCATCAGCACGAGGCCCATCTCCTCTGCGCTGCAGGGAAACACCTCCACGTAGCGGCTGTTTGCCCCACGCTGGCTGGACATCACATGCTTGTGAAGCCGCTGTGAAGCTTGGAGCGCTCGCTCAGCTGATGTCATCTGGATGAAGCAGTCACCTGACGGACGACCCTGAAAGCGGAGACGAATCAGAGATTACTCCGCAACACCTGTAAATTTGTGCTAGAAAGCATGTGAGTCAATGGGTGTGTCAGTGTGGGTGCTGCATGTACCTGCTGGTTGAGGACCATGTGCACTCCATGCGGTCTGATATCCTGTGTAAACTCGCCCAGGAAGGTGAGGATGTCCTCTATGCTCGCCGTGTACGGCAGCCCTCTCAGCCGCAGGCAGTCTCTCACTCCACCAGGAGGGGGCAGAAGAGACACCGTGGGCAGCACAGGCATCAGAGGGGCAGGGGCCACGGAGATCAGAGGGGTTGAGGAGTACCTGTTTAGCACCTAAGACACAGTTTCAAATTACATAGCCTGCCTAAAGCAAAAACCTACCGAGTACGCAGTGAAGTTTTAGGAAACCCTTTCTCCTCTAGTACTGACAGGTAAAAGTCACTAACTATAACTCAAAAGCAAACATCTCAAGCAGAACAAAGCCAAGTCCAAGCTGTGTTTAAATATGACGCAACGTCAGACAGGAGCTGGCGTGGTGCCAACAGGACACCAGCGTGTTTGCATTTCTGGAGAGGACCAATAAACCTCGCAAGTGTCTCACACACACACACACACACCACGAAAGGCCTCTGCATAGATATGTAGGTGGACTGTCTGCTTATCAGTCCAGAAAGATAAGAAAATGAATGCCAAAGAGACACAAAGAGCAGTGGAGCACACGAAGAGCGAAAGAAAGTTCAAAAGAGAAAGGAGCAGCTAAAATAACCGTTTGTAGGGAAACATGCACACACAGTCCACCTTGTTTTACTGGTCCCCACCCATGAGCTTCTCTCCTATAATGCCTACAACTGCCTGAGAAGATAAGAAACACACCCTCACGTTGTCACTCTTTGCTGCTGTGGCCAAATAAACAAACAGTTTTTCTCCTCTAAAACCTACAAGTGAGCACACAATCAAGCACATTTCACTCAACCGCACACCGTAAAACAAAGCGAAGAAACACCCCGGCGTACCTGCTGCACCTCTGCTGCCGTACTCTTAAAAAGCTCAATATATCTTTTCCCCAGGATTTCCTTGTGTTTCCTCAAGGCGCACTGAGCATGTTCTTCACAGGCAAACAAAACAAATGCGTCGCCGGTGGGACGTCCATCTGGGTAGCGAACAAACAGGATGCCGTCCTTTCCCCCGCTGACGGGACAAGTCTCTTTAAGTTCATCCTCTGGCGAGAAGAAGGCGAGCACCTGCTCGTGCGTGGCGGTGAAAGGGAGGCCTCGCATCCTCACTATGATCTGGTCCTCGCGGGACAGGAACATTGCTACCTCATGAGACGTACCTGACACAGAGAGAATGACACGGGCAAGCCCGTTCAACTAGTGTTAGTTGGCCTCCTTCTTCTGCAATTGATAAGAGTGATGCTAAATCTGACTTTTCAAGCCTCTGTGATTTTGAGTAATAGTCTAAATCTCTCATCTGTATGACGATAAACTTTAGCTTTATGTAATGAGGTCACTTCTGGTTTCTGGGAGGCGTTCATCATGTGAGTAAAATTATTAATATTCAGGTCAAATGACTCAGTGATGAGCTGTGCCTTGTTGACAAACTTATTGCCCTTCATAAAAGGCTGTGTTGCCATTAAATGGTATCACTGAGTCATAACCAACAGCTTTTTGTGCTAATAATAATTTTTCTTTTAAGATTACAAGTGGCATGAAGGAAAAACCCCAATGGACCTGGAGACATTTGCAAAGGTCCTGAAACATTTTCAACTCCTAAAAATCATTATTACTAAATACATGAATTCAAGCTCATATAAGAAGTTGCTGAAGTATTAATAAAATAGCACCATATAAGATCTCAAAGACTTCAAAAGTCCTCTTTTTCAACTCAGTTTCACTATATACACACATAAACCAGGCGGCTGCACTTAAGCTAACAGATATATGAACTTCCCACCTCCTGCTATCTTCAGGAAGTCATCTCCTGTCGCTTTATAAACCTGCCGATAGAGGGGAACGATGTTTAGTGATGGGACAATAATTTGGTGATGTGGCTGATTCTACTGTGTCCAGACGCCTTACCTCAATATATCTATTCCCCATGTGGTGTTTGTGTCTCTGCAACGCCAGCTCTCTGTGTTCCTCGCTCACAAAGCGAACCAGAGCTTCTCCATTCCTCCTCCCTTGAGCATTCAGGCACAACGCAACCCCTCCTCTAAAGAGCACAGCATATGAAGGGGGTTATAAAGCCTCTCTGAAAACCTCTGTCAGCAGCAGCTTTCTGGGTGTCATCAGTGATTAAAAAAAGATGATAAACAGTGTAAAAATGTGCGCCTTTAAAGATGTCAGCAACGTACTTGGCGATGTTGAGGCCTCTGAAAAATCGAGCGATATCCTGGTCAGAAGACTGCCACGGCAATCCTCTGGCTCGGATCACCGTGTTGTTGCACACTTTCTCCATTTTACTGCTGCACACACACACAGGTATTATTACAGTGGGTTATCAGGGAACAAAAATAATGTGTATCTTTAATAAATGTTACTCACCAAGTGCCGCTCTCGAACTTCTCACTAACTCTCTCAGGGTTCGAAAACGTGTGGCCTGCAACAACAAAGTGACAGAGTCACCATGATAACACACAAAGTAATCAAGCTGAGACCGTTTTTAAAAGGCAAAGCAAATGGTTAAAGTCTAAATCAGGTAAGACCTTACATTTCTTTCCTTTCTTAATTACCGGTTTGTTAAGTGGCAAGCTCAAAAGTAGTACTATGAATCTTGGATCATCCATTTTTGGGGGGGAAAATGATTAAAGGAAATTTCAGTTATCCTCAAAAGAGGTCCTAATTGATTTTCTAGTTTAGTTCACAGCAGGGTTTTACTTAAAGTAACACAGTTTTGGAACTCATTAGTAGTAAATCGATTTACTGATGTGTTTGCTAACATTACTCGGTAATGTACGTGGTACTTACAAAATGGCTCAGATAGCAGTGCCAGGACAACGCTGGACATAACCTGAAGCTGCTGTGTGGCTACTTCTGCAGGCAAAGGGACCGATGGATCCGGTGTGGCAGAGGGGTCCCACATGGTGGGCACATCAACAGGTATACTAAGAGCTGAGGAGGAGGTGGTTAAGGAGCACAAGCAAGAGAGCGACAGTGTTATTAATCATGAATGCATCGTGGTCCAGCAGGATTGGAGGTTTGATTTCTTCTTTTTTTCCTCTCTCTCATTTCCTAAGTCCATTTTCAATTTAGTTGGAGTTGTATGCTTTGGGTGGAGCCCACTCTCTCAGCTTTCTTCTACACCTTCTCTGAATCAACCTGGAGTATTAAAAGGCAGGATATCCGCAAGATCGCTACACTGATCATCATGGCCGTAACCAGGCCCTCTTTGGCAACTGAGTTCCATTTAACCAGGAGGTTCATCTGCATTTAGAGTCGCCAGCACTAAATCCCTCTGTCCTATTCAAAAGAAGATCCGGTTGTATATCAGCGGAGTCATTCGCCTGCTCCCAAATAATTTCTGGTGCTGGTTTAATACATTTTTTAAAACTAGGTCTGATCTGTTTTTTCCCAAATCATGACAGAATAGACAGGTGTGTGAAAAAATGAAAAAAGTGAAAACAGAACAGCAATACACTCACGTGTTTTTCTTCCTATACCTGTGTGTGTGTGTGTGTGTGTGTGTGTGTGTGTGTGTGTGTGTGTGTGTGTGTGTGTGTGTGTGTGTGTATGGGGTTGGTCCTGTTGGGTAAACACACACTCTTTCACTAAGGGCTTAGTAAGGTGCTGCCACTATTTCCTTATTTGCATTTCAAAACCTTTATCCCTACAGCCAACTGCTTAATGCGTGTGTTGTGGATTTTTGAGGGTAATGCAATGCACCATATGAGAAAGAACCAATCAATCGGATCAAATCAATCGAGCAAAAAAAACAAATGTCTGGAAATCCATGACTTAGACGGCGTAAACAGGCAACAGGACATGAAATGTTAATGTAAACAGGTGACGTGTTAAAAGGATACACTCTGCCATGGTGTGGACATTCAGAGCTTTGAGGTCAGGAGCGGGGAAGTGCTTCTTGAACTCCTTCCGAAGGTCAACGAAAGAGTAGAAACAGTCTGGGACCAGGATGTTCTGGAGAGGAATACAGTGTGAGTGAAAGGCCCATCAGCAGCTTCTGTTTTTATTGCTGTGAAACTCATGTTTGCACAGGCCACAAGAGCATGCACTGCCTACTTCTTGTATCATTAACACACAGTTTGAAGGCACTCAGGAGAAATTTCATGAGCATCATGTGTGCCTGTCTTTTATGTGCACGAGTGTGCGGTATGCGCATGGGCGTGTGTCACCGCAGTGGCTTCTCCTGTAGATCAGCTTTCAGTGTTAACATTAAAGTTCAGCGAGCAGTGCGGTGCTGACACAACACAGCCCTCTGAGAGCGTCGAAGGCTCCCGCAGCAGTGAGTGAGTGAAACATCCGCCCTGGCTGCTAGGCGTGTTCCCCCGCCCCGCTCACCTTGCTCGCGGCCTCGGGGTGAATCACTTGGCGGATGTGGAGCTGCCCGTCTGTACACAAACACACCGACGTGCCTGCGCCCGCGCTGTTCACCTCATTTGTCAGTTGCAGATGAAACTGTAAAAACATTTAGAGGTATGGACTTTAATACAGCTGCTTTAACCAGTGCTGTAACTGTAATTAATAATCTATAAATGGCCTATTAATGGCTTTCTGGCTACTTTGAAGACATTACCATGTTTAAAGCTTTATCAACACTCGGTGCTTTGTACACACAGTCTGCTCCAGATCCATTCTCCTGTTCCACGCTCTCCTCCACCACATCCTCCTCCTCTTTTTCTTCTGTCAAGTCTGAGAGGTCAGGCTTTATGAGGAGCTCATTCACCTTGCCCAACTGGTTCAGAGAGGAAAAAAACAAGTCAGCCTTGAAACAGCCAGCCTAGCTAGAAACTCAGAGGCTTTGGAACAATATAATAAAACCAGCGTGAAATATGTGTGTTTGCTACATAGATATTATCACAGTGGAAAGCAGCAAAGGAGCAATTTAAACGTCTTACACATAAGGCAGAAGGTTTTTTGTAATTAAAGCGAACAATGATTTCTGAACAGGTGCGCGTAAGGAGGAATCCCACAAAAATCCCCCTGGCACACTTTTTTTTTCCTTATTAATATTGGTCTGACATCATGTATCGCTGTTTGCAGTCCACCTGTCCACTCCTTTGAACACCACATTTCCTGCTTTGGAGTCACGATGATTAGCAAGTAAGAACAAGCAGCCTACAAGTGAGTTTTTACCTTTTTGTTCTTTACATCCACGAGCTGCCAAACCAACTGCACGAGCTCCTTCTCGTCAGACCCCAGGAGATCTCCGCTCGCGCCAGATGTGGCGGTGAAAACCACCACCAGGTAGTCTACCTGCGCCGTCATCTGAATTTTTAAAAAAAGAACCGCAAACACACAGAAAACTAATCTAATACTAAACGAGACTAAAAGGGACTGAAGATCAGCGGGATGTGAGACGCGAGCGGGACGCGGGAGGTAGAAACGCCTTTACTCTGACACCTGAGCGCAAAGGTGAGCCCGTAAATCCAAAGTTTTGTCGCCTGTGAGATTTTATGTGAAGCCTCCCGCAGTCACCATCGCGAAGCAATGGCTGAACGCTCACCGCTTTTGTAGGGAAGCTACCTGTGCGACCACGTGACCCCTTTACCTGGCCCGTCCCTCTTTCAAGTGGTTCAAAGTTTAGTACGTGGCAGCTCACGCAGGACAGAAAAGGTAATAAATGGTTATTAGTATAAAACAACAACGAGAAAAAACAAACAAATAAATAATAATAATAATAATAACAATAATAATAACAAATTTGAAGTATATACACTTTAGTTACTATGTAGTCAATTATTAAAATATTTCATAAATAGTAAATGTCTTTATAACAATTCAATAATTCGAATTGTAGTCTTTTTTTAAAATAAAAAAATATTTTGTCTTTTAAGGGAATTGACAACAACAATAATAATAATAATAATAATAATAATAATAATAATAATAATAATAATAATAATAATGAGAAGAAGAAGAAGAAGAAGAAGAAGAAGAAGAAGAAGAAGAAGAAGAAGAAGAGAAAATGAGTGTGAGAAAAAAAATCTAATTTTTTGCTGAAATACAGAAAGAAAAATCCGTGAAATCAGTTAAAAAAATACTACTACAGACCAAGTGGAGCTATCATGTTATTAAATCATAAAGTTATTAAATTCTGATTTTCTGATATGATTAACTGATTTAAACTTTTTTAAATACAAAATAAAATGTCTTACAAAAGAAAGAAATATCCCTCAGAACACTTTTCAACTTTTTTCTCTCCTAAATCTAAATCGAAGCAAATATGACTTTTCCAACTAAATTTCTCATACCAACAACAACTATTACTACTACTACTACTACTAATAATAATAATAATAATAATAATAATTTATTTATTTTATTTATTTTGTTTTGTTTTTGTAGGGGGGGTGCTTGCTCCGGAAGTATTGACTTTAATCCGGAAGTTTACCCCTGGCCCGGCCGATAGCAGTGGAGCGATGGCGGGGGACCCTTCAACGGAGCTTCTTTTTCTGGATACGTTTAAGCATCAGAGTGCAGAGGTAGTGTTGTTTAACACTTAAACACATGCTTTTATGTTTACTCCATGACTACCTGCATTAAAAGTTAGTTTCAAGCGCGTTCAGGAGTTTTGAGGAAGGATGCTTAACTTCCAGGCTAACGCCGTTAGCTAACCTTAGCAGCTATGTGATGTCATTATCCTGGTTTTAAGCAGCGATTACTGCACAGCTGCCCGTTTATACATAACGCGTTTGTTTGATGTGAATTTAATCCTTATACATTAGTAGCTCAAAGAGTTGCCGTCTTTTGTGTCTTTGCACAGTTTGATTGGTGGTTAGCCAGGTGGCTAATGCTAACTTTAAAGTGTGAGGGAGCATGTTTACCTCGAAGCGGGAGTAAAAGTGACTAATGCGGAAGGCGTAGGTTATAAATGAAACATTTCATCATTGTTTGTATCAGCAATCATGTCTCCTTTGTTTCAGTTAACCAACATAGACGTGGTGCGGTTTCCTTGCGGGGTGCTGATCACAGAGGTGCGGGTCATTCCTCCAGGGATCAAAGCTCATAGTAACCTACCTGACAGCAGAGCGTTTGGGTAAGATTCACCATCCCTGCTTGAAAACACACTATGCATCTTACTGGCTACACCCAGTCAGGCCAAACGAATTCTAATAGCGTTGCCAGCATGTATATTGCACTGTTGTCTTTTTACTAATTTTGAGACTGTACCTTTAAAAGGCAAACACCATTTCAGTGTGGCTACCGTCCTCCTTCAATGTAGTCTTCTACTAAAGCAAAACCACAACCTGAGCTTTACATGACTCATTGGACCATTTTACCTCAGAATTGTGCAGAGAAACCTTTAACTTCTGCATAGAACTGATAAGGTTTCATTTCAGAACACAGATTGCCTCAGATGAATCCATTGATTTGTGCATGATAGTGAGAAAGTGCTTAAAGCCATAGGCTAAAGCACTTTGAGTCATGAGCCAAGTCTGATTCAGACTTCTATGGGGAATCTTTGTAAAGTTTACAACACTCTACATAAATGGCTGATGTCAATGCTGACATTGAAGCTTGCGCTGGTGCATTACATATTAATTACCTTGTAGTGATGTCCCGGTGTTTTATATGTGTTGCCAGCTGATAGAAACAAATGAAATGATGTGACTTTGTTGTTTTTTTTAAAGCCTTTTGTGGGGCCTTTTGTCCCTGTAGTTCTTCCACTTCTTTATACCTTCCTTTAAGTCCATTCCGATAGTTTTGGTAATCTCCCTCCAGGAATTTGCTGACATTTTTGAGTCTTTATATCTATGGTTATTTTTTCTCATGCTGAAGTGACAATTGTTATTCTGTCACCAATAAATTCAAAAACTGTCAGGTCATGGCGTATGTTTTCAGCTGAAGCATAAATTCCTGTTTAGGATAGAAAAGTGCCATTTATTGCCCGTTATAGCAATGTGGCCCGAAAGTTGATTGATATCATTTGTACTTGCCACAAACACAACAGTGTTCTGGCTACCTTTAGCACAAAAATATCTGAACCTCGTTGTTGGATCACAGCGTTGGTTTGTTTGCATTTCCATCGTTGCTGAGTTTTAAAAATGGCATGTTTGAGTCTTGTGAAGGTGTCTGACTCATCCAGCGATATCATTCTCTGGCCAATCAATGACATGCAGTCTGTTAGTGTCAGATTTTTAGCTCGACTCAAGTCGTTTGGTACCCTGGCCAAGTACTAAAATGCACCTGGTACTACCACTTAATGGAAACCCCTGAAAACTGGGTAAAGTCAAGTAGGTGCTAGTGGAAAAGAGGCAATACTCAATGGTGTCATCTTTGTCCCAATACTAGAAATCAGAATTATATAAGAAAAGCAAACATTGAATTGGTTTTGAGTTGCAAAAAACCTTCGGTGTTATTGCTATATTGCCTTTAGAGATGTCTTGGGGTCGCTGTTTTTTTTGTTTGGTTTTTTGCTATGGATACCTGAGATAAATGTGTGTGTCTGGGGGAAATGGAGAAGCTTCTGTGAATAAAGAAGTGTGTGCATTTGACACCTGAGCTCCATTGTTGAACAGGTCTCAATTTCCCCCAAACCTGCTGAGTGATGTAATTTAGCTCAATGAACAGACTCAAGAATGCACAGTCCTCTAGCATTGGTATGCATTGTGGTAGTATTGATATTATGATAAAGTGCATTTATTTTCTGGAAATCCATGAAACTCATGATGTATAAGTAACATCTGGTTCAAAGTTCTGCCATAAAAGCTACTTTTATCATAGCTACTATGATCCGTTTTTTGTTGAATTAAAGGCATTAAATTCTATTTGTGTACCTACAAATGTAGCTACAACTGAGTGTTTAATATCAAATCGCACATCGTATCGTTGCTGGGTCACTCAGAGTTATAAGGTCCTCTGGATACTCGAGTCCTGATTCTATTTTTTCTTTTTTTTGGTTTCCAGAGAGACTTCTCCTCATGCCTTCCAGTTGGAGCTGTTCTTCAATAATGTTACCAAACCCAACAGCCCCACCTTCCACAGACTGGGCAGGTGAGAATTATTTTCACTCTCCCCTCTCCTGTTTTGTTTTTTAAACCGTTTCTCGTTCTCTACCTCTCCATTTCCTGGTTCAATCTCAAAAAGTCTGTCTCACCTGTAGAACCAGTCACAGTAGCATCTGAGACCTGTTCTCACGCACGCTCCCATATTCAGGTGTCTTTGTTCTTATGTTTGGTCAACTGGTCTCTCCAGAAACCGTGCCCACACTGCAGCAGAAAAAATGTCAAGGTCTCAGTGAAATAGGTGATTGGTGGAATGTTTGAGTCAAGTATTTTTGTTCTAACCTCATAATGACACAGGTGTATGCAGTAGCACCAGAGCGTAAGCCTGTACTTAAAGGTGGCCATTGTGTCAGCGTTATTAAAAAAGAACAAAAAAACTGTGCAAACATAACACACCCGACTTATTATCCCTACTGGGAAGTTTGGGAGGAGATTTTTCAAACCAGTGTGATTGCTTTCATAGTATCTTACAAATTTTTAATAGATGTGAATGTAATATTTATGAACAACATTTCTTAGATAAGAAATCAATCTAACATGAAGCCTGATTAAGACCTGTTTGACTTGTAAAACCCTCAAACTACTGTATCTGCTTGGAATAACTACCATATATGTCAGTATGTTGTGACCAGTTGAACCAGATAATTATAATTTTAGAAGAGGTCATCATGTCATGTGACCTGTCACATAGAAAGGTAAATGCCTTTTATTAGAAGTAGTAAGCAAGTAAGGGCAGAGTGCGATATAGAGCACGGTGAGGGTGTATGTGTGTTTTAGACATAGCTACACAGCAATTATATGCTAGTTTAAACTCACGTGCTGAAAATAAACACAGAGACTCATGAGGAACAAACATATGTTAGTTTAGCACTGGTTCATATCAGCACTCTCGCTTTAACCTGCTCTGTCTTGCTTTCTGCCCTCAGTTTGGAATATGATGAAAACAAGTCCATTGTGTTCAGACCCAGCGGAAAGGTAAATGGTCATTCATGGACGAGTAGGTTTTTTCATTCTTCTTCCCACCCTGCTGATTTGTGGATAATTAAATGGATTTGTTCATGCAGGTGAATACAGATGGCCTAGTGTTGCGTGGCTGGTACACAACTCTGACTGTTGCGGTGTACGGGACAGCGGAGCGGCCGCATGGACACGACCAAGACTCACCTCCTCCCCCTCCACCACCACCCCCTCAACAGCCCAGTGGGCTCAAGAGGATCCTTAAACAAGGTGATTTAAAACTGACCGTCACGAGAAATACATTCATTCATTGGGCAGAAACCTCCCCAAGACTAGGAAAAAAGTAGTGATTGCAAACCTGTAAATCTCTTCTTCTCCCACATTTTCCTACTTTAAATTGTGCTTTTAAGAGTGGGAAAAAGATGACCAGTACAATGGCAGCCCACCAAGACCAGCACCCAGAGGGCCTCGCACCCCACCTGGTCCTCCACCCCCGGATGATGATGATGAGGAGCAGGTTCAAATGACGGGTATGAACTATAATATATCTCACTATTTCAGCCGCTTTTAAAAAACGTATTTGGCTATTGCTTTAGCTGCTGAGACAGTAATTAGTAATAATAATAAAGTGTTTCTTTATATAGAAAAATTCTCCACATACTAAAAAATGATGTAAAATATGAAAACATAAGGTCATATAAAACTCATTCTGTTTAGAGTTACGCTCAGTTCTTCCTCCCGCTAAGATAAATTGTAAGTAGGTAAATTATTTATATAATTTGTAAGACCAGAACCAAAGTGTTTTAGAGAGGTGAAAAATAAATAAATAAATAATTAAATAAATAAACAATGTCAAAACCAAACTTCTTAGTAGATAGGTTTTAACCTGTTTTTTAAAGAAGGCCAGAGAGTCAAGGGTGCGGAGAGAGATTGGTAAGCTGTTCCAGTTTTGACACTGAGGTTATGAATCCCCCGTAGTTTTCAGAAAGGTACGTGGAATCACTAGAAGACCTCTATCTGCGGACCTGAGGATCCTGCTTAGAAAAATGGGGTGGATAGACAGTATAAGTGGGGGCCTCACCTCATAAGGCTGTTAAAGTAAGAACCAAGACTTTAAACGTATACCCAAGTTTAACTGGAAGCCAGTGCAGACTCTTTAACAATGGGGTGATAAGATTTGTTGGTTAGTGTAAGAGTGGGGAGATAGCTGTGCAGAAGAAATGTAACACATTCTCAATAAGAATGATACAGTATCATTTATTAATGAGTTCTTGTTATTAAATGGGTTGTACTCTGTATGTTTGTGTGCCGTGTGTGTTGTTGTAAAATCTATAGTGGGCGTGGCCAAGGAAGAGCCGACCGAGGGCCGTGACGACTACCTGGAGAACGTGTCGCCTGAAAGATCGCTGCCCGCTGACGAGACGTACTCGGATGCTGAACAAGAAGAAGAGGCCGAGGAGGAGGAGGAAGAGGAGGAGCAGGAGGAGGAAGAAGATACACGGACTGAGGGGAGTGCGCCGGAGGAGGAGGATGAAGAAGAGGAGGAGGAGGATGAGGGTGAGGACGAGGAAGAGGAGATGGAGGAAGGTAGGGGAGTTCTTATGCGAGAGTAGGATTGTCTGCAAACCCAAATGGACGCTTCTCCTCTAGAAAATCAACTCTGCTCGTGGTTGCCAGATATCTCGGGTCCACGGGAGCAGGGTCCATTTGGGACTGAGAGTGAGAGAGTGTGTGCTCTGGCATGCTGCATCCATCTCGAACTGCTGGGTGGTGCAAACTCTCAGAACACCCCTGAGGGCAGCTCTGAAGGCTTATGGTTAGACTTCATAAGCCGACATGTGGATGTCTTCCTGACGCGTCCTCACAGCCGTCGCTGAGTTTCTGTCATGCATGCAAAACTAACCCTGCATGTTGTGAGTGATGCTGCCAGGTGGTGCCAGGTTTGTGAGTGTATGCAGCTCTGTATGAGAAAGGGACTATATAGTTTCCGCTGGCCTCCTTATTCTCACTCGGTTTTATATACATTATTATGAAACAGATGATGCATTTTTATAATGCTTTTACAGTGAATAAACTCCCTCCTAAACAACCTTTCCACCTTCTTATAGATAATGATGGCTATGAACAGATTTCCAGCGATGAGGACGATCTGGATAACGGCAGCTTCAAGTTGCAGAACTTTGACATGGACTACACTCCTGAGGATCTTGCATCTGTTCCACCGGTCCAGTACGACCCATATGAACGAGAACTCCGACCCTTGCTCTACTTCACGCCTCCATACAAAACTCGCTTTGATATACAGTTTGAGAAGGCCACTGTGGAGGAGCCCAAGGAGGCAGGTGGAGCAGAAGGACCAGCAGGAGGAGAGGAAGCTGAGGCTGTGGCTCAGCTGAAAGAACTCTTAGCTAGTATTGGTGATGACAGAGATGCACGATGGGTCAGTGCTCTGGAAGAGGCTCCTGGACTTCTGGCCAAAGGGTTGGCTTATTTAGTTAAAAGGGGAGAGGGAGAGATAGAGGACTCTGTTAGAGTTTTAGTCCAGTGGACTCTCCAAGCTCTCAGTATGGAGGTTGCTCTCAAACAGCCCATTGCCCTTAACCTCAGACAGCTGAAGGCTGGTGCTAAGCTAGCTTCATACCTGGCAGAGTGTCCTCAGGGTCTCACGATGCTGCTGCATGAAGGGGTTCTGAATGTGCTGCTGGAGCTGCTCCATACAGACCACGTCTCCTCCACACTGAAGCTGAGTATCCTAAGAGCTTTGGATGCTCTGATCAGCGCTCCTGCAGGGGTGGAGGCCTTCCTACATGCAGGAAATTCAGAGAAGAGTGGCTACCAGGTTAGCAAGAAATATCCAATCATCATTCATCTACCTTTATTTCCATCATATACAGATGTTCTTGTTGGTTTCTAGAGAATAAATTGAATATTAAACCAGCTTTAAATTATGCACATCTAAATTAAGATGATTGTGTCTGAAATAATTCCTCTGACTGATCAAGTCTGACCATCTATACTTTGTCCTGCTTCACAGCGTCTGGTCCAGCTGTTCCTGCATGAGGAAACGGTGAGGGTCATAACAGCTGGAAATGCTATATTACAGAAAAGCCACATGTATGAGGTGCTGGTTGACCTACAGCATGCAGCAGCTGCATTGAGTGAACCACAACAGGTAACAACACCCATTCACACCCACACTTTCATATAAGTTTCAGTGGCTGAGAATGTTTTTGTGGTAATCCTGCCTGGCCATCATCCTCAGGAGGAGATGGATGATGCAGAGAGCCCTATGGAAGAGGAGCCTTCGCTAAGCTCCACCGCTCTGAGTGAGGCAGAGCTCGATAGGTTGGCAGGTGCTTTGGAAGAGCTACATCACCTGCTAGAAACAGCCCCTCATTGCATGGTGCAACCTCCTGGGAAAGCCTTCCCCACTACTGCTAGAATTACAGGGCCACAGGAGAGGGACAACCCCTACCCATCACTGTATAGGTACATACTCAGACATAAGCATCACAGTGTAGCATAAATTTAAATATAGTCAAAGGAGCTTGCAAAGAAAATAGTATTTAAATATAGTTTAGACACATTAATAAATGTGTATTTTTGCCCTGGACCTCTTTCAGGTATATGCATGCATGTCATTTTCTGGAGAGCACAACGGTGGTGTTGTCAGCAGCTGCTGCAGCCGGCCATCTTGGGGTCACTCAAGCCGTCAGAGAGCTTCTGCGCTTCCTGTCGCTCACCCAGTCGGGTCTGCTCTTCCTTCTCGCCCAGCCCACACCCACCAACCTGCTGCTGCGCCTCCTGGCGTCGATGGCAGAGTCCGAGGCAGAGGAGAGCATGTGTACTGGGGGAGAAGCGGGTCTGATTGGGCCAGGGTGCGGTGAAGAGGGCTTTGGCGTGTGGCTGATACAGGCCCTGCATGCTCTGCAAGGCGTGTCAGAACTCATGAGCCATGTGGCTACAGGAGGAGACGGTGGTGCAGGCCTAGATGAAGGTGACAATCCAGATATACTGGGCACGCTCCATGCGCTTTACCTGATGACCTTTACGCAGACTGGACGCAGCGCCGTAGCTCATGTTTTCAGCCTGGATAACAACCTTTCCTGTCTGGTCACGCTGCTCCAGCACCACAGCAAGGACGGACAGGGGTACACTTGTTATTCCCTACCATTTCTTCTCCCCAACCTTTTTTCTTGTTCTCTGATTTGACTTCAGTATAAATTCATGTTTTTTTGTCTCTCTTCCTCTGTTAGTGAGGGGAAGGCTCGCAAAGCGGTGACATATAACTACGCCTGCATGCTGGTCTTACTGGTGGTGCAGAATTCTAATGAGCTGCGGATGATGGAACAATATGCCGCTCCGCTGCTCTCTATAGCCAAGGCTGATGACACCAATGCCAAGTTACAGGGTAATTCTCATCAATGTCACAACTATATTTAAGCGCCAGTTCAAATATATTTGGGATGCTGCATGTTTTAAAAAAATGGGAGAGGGAAACAAAAGACTGGAAAAGTAAGAGAAACAGCTGTAGGAACATTTTGCAGCTAATTAGGTTACCTGGCAACAGGTCAGTAACATGAGTGGGTATAAAAAACGCATCTTAGACAGGCTGAGTTTCTTAGAAGTAAGAATTGGTCTGCAAAAACATGTAAATTGTAAAGAATTTGACTGTCTCATCTTTAAATGATTCCAAGAATCTGGAGAAATATCTGAGCGCAAGAAAATCAGTATCGCTGCCGCTGATCTCAGGTGGCACTGCATCAAAAACAGGCACGATTCTGTCATTGAAATCACTTCATGGGCTCATGAAGGCTTCCAGAAATGTAAACACATTTCACCATGCAGGTAAAGCTCTGTCATGCAGTGAAGAAGCCCTTTGTGAACATGATCCAGAAACACTGCTGTCTCCTCTGGGCCAAAGTTTGTTTAAAATGTACAGAAGTAAAGTGGAAAACACGGACACCATGTTCTCCAGACTGAAGAGATCATCTAGCTTGTTGTCAGTGCTCAGTACTCGCTTCCATCTCTTATGGTATGTCAGCTTACACATCAGGAAAGGTACCATGCATGCATGCTCCCACCCAGATGATTTCTTTTTCAGGGAGTGCCTTTCATTTTTCAGCAAGACGATGCCAAACTGTTTGCTGCATCTGTTACAGCAGCATGGCTTCATAGGAGCAGAGTCTTGGTGCTGAACGGTCCTCTCTGCAGTCCAGACTTCTCACCAAATGAGAACATTTGTAGCATCATGAAACCTAAAACGCCGCACAGAAAACTCGGTGCTGTTGAGCTGCTAAAATCTTATGTCAAACACGACTCGGACAACGGCTGGGCTCATCAGTTTCAAGATTATGGACTGCTGTTAAAAGAGGGGATGTTACACAGTAAACATGTCTCAACGATGTCCCCCAAGCCTTAGTATATTGTTTACATTTTTTGTGATCTTGATCCGATTTTCTCCAAAATGAAATCAAGCTCATTGGTTTCTACCCTCACATAAGCCCTCGGGAGGAGAATAAAATGTGCGTTTATGAGATTTGCTTTGCAAATCATTGCATTCTGCATTCTATATAAGACAGTTTTAATTGTTTGAGTGTCTTTGTGTGTGCGTTTCTTTAGAGCTCAGTAAATGGTTGGAGCCAGTGGAGAAGCTTCGCTTTGAGATTGGCAGCATTCCCACCCTTATCGACTATATCAAACAGGTACAGAGCTCTCACTCATTAAACACTCTGCAAGGTAAAGTAAATGAAGTGTTTTTTGGCTTATAAGCATCTACACCAGCTGGTAAGCTGACTCACATCTCTGAAATCCACAGAAAAATCCAGGGGGATAAAAAAAGTTAACAACTCTTCACTGAAGTGCTCTGTGATGTATTTTTCAAAGCGGTTTGTCATCCTGAACATGGTTTTTGTTTGACTCCAGAATGTAGAAAATGTGTTAACTGCTGAGGGAACCGGGCTGGTCACTGCTCTGAGGGTCCTCTGTCACATCGCTTGCCCACCTCCTGCTGTAGAAGGTAAGGACCCCAAACAAACTTTGACCCCAAATATGACTTTGTTTTTATTTTGTTTGCTTTTTTATAGTTTTCACTTTATGTTGAGATTAGATCAGATGGTTTTTCAGCAGCTCCTTCTCCACTCCACAGGTCAGCAGAGGGATCTGAAGTGGAGCCTTGCAGGAGTCCAGCTTTTCTCTGGGGAGGGTCTCGATACGTGTGTGCGTGTCCTGCAGAAGCTATGCAGCGTGTTACTGCAGCCGTGGCGCGTGCACGGACACATGGGTCCGACGCCGCAGCGCTGCATGATCCTCAGTATATGTATCAGCACGCTGCGGTTGCTTCGCACCATGCTCACCGAGCTGCTGCGCGGCGGAGCTTTCCAGTTCAGGGACACTCGCGTGGCCAGCGTGTTGGTGACGCTTCACATGATAGTGTGCTCCATTCCTGCTTCTGGGCGTCTCGATGGGGAGGAGACCAGAGTGCAAGTGCTCATTGTTGACGTCCTGCTCACCTTTACGCAGGGTGTTAATGAGGAGGTGTGTGCAGCATCAGATAACAGTTTTGATACTAAATGGGGCTTCAGTTGAGATTTTTAAGAGACACCATGTTTGTGTCATGCTACAGGTGACCCATACAGAAGAGACTCTGGCCAGCAACACGTGGTCTCTGATGCTAAAGGAGGTTTTGAGCTCTCTTCTCAAAGCTTCTGAAGGCCTTTTCTCTGGTCTGACGCTGCTGTCTGAGCTTCTGCCTCTTCCACTGCCAATGCATAGCACTCAGGTAACTCTCTCTATCCTGCGCTTTAACCTGCTCTGATATTCTTGTCTTCATACACACATTAATATTAGAAGGCTTTTGGCTCCACAGGTGACATCAGTCCAAGATGTGGCTGTAGCCTTAAACACAAGGAAGCTGTGGAGCATGCACATTCGCGCACAGTGGAAAGTGTTTTCCGAGGCATTCAAATGTGTGTGCACCACCACCTGCCCTCCTCTCCTGGCCATACTCAGGAGAGTGTGCGTTCAGCTGGCAGACTTGTCTTCACCCACTGCAACACACATCATGAAGACCCTGCTGGAGCTCCTGCTGGAGGAGCTGCAGCCGTGAGTGAAGGATGCACAAACTCACACATCAACATAGCGTCTGTGTTTTTTCCTGTAAATCATATTTCAAATGTCTGTAACCTGTTACTTGCAGGGCAGAGGGAAAAAGCGTCTCCTGGGCCCAGGTCCTGCGGCTCCTTTCTTTGATGGATACTCTGGTGTCTCAGAGAGCCTGTAAGAGCGCAACACTGCATCTGCTGTCCGGGTCAGTTTCTGGAGATGAACAGCTGGCCGACCTGTTCCCCTTGTTGTTGTCTCTGTTGGTTCCTCCAACGGATCACTCCATACATCAGCAGCAGTGCAGTGTACTAGTGGGGACAATATTACAGTCACTGTGTGACCAGGTAAAGCTGGAAGTACACAAATTTAAAAAAGAAAAAAAATCTTTTAATGGAAAAATACTAAAAACTGTAAAACTGTCTTCACCAGGACATTTCTCTCGTGGTGTCTCCACCTGGTGAAAGCTGTGTGTCAGAGGCTGAGCAGCTGGCCAATGCACTTCCGGGACGAGAGATGATGTCATCGGTGTGCAGTTCTCTGTTGGAGGTTTTGGGGAATGCAGAGAGCAGCGTGCCCCTCCTCCTCACCTGCATCAGGACTTTGACATTCCTCACAGAGCACGACTACGGACTCTACCACCTCAAAGTGTAAACAAGAACCTTTTCTTGTTTATTTGGCGTAACTGCTTCCCCACCAATACCACCCTGCCATGTTGCTACGGCACACTGTGCCTTTGTCTTAGTTAAAGGAGACCTTGATTACCTCTGATTATCTCTGTTTCAGTGCTCTGAAGAAACATGGCGCTGGGCTGTGCTCGCTGCTGAAGAGGCTGGTGTTGTCCTTCAACAAAGACTCAGCAGATCTGCTCTCATCTCTGCTCGACTTTCTCAGGCAGATCCTCCACACAGAACCAATGGTAAGTACTGCTTAGATGATCATTAAAATCAGGATCCTGTCCCTTTAAACTAACAGAGAACAAAGCAATACAGCAAACACAAATCACAACATAATAAATAAAACTGTATATTTGACAATAAAAACAGAAGAAAGGCTCAGCATTAATTTAAAGGTAATCTGTTTGAGAACAGAGCAGTTTTTCAAAAAAACAAATGAAGCACTGAAGGAATACGTATAGCTAAATGATTAGTCTGGAGGAGCCCTAAACAATAAAAGCAAACAAACAATCTTCTTTAGAGACGGAGTCATAAAGAGGAGCCGATCAGAGTCGGTTGGTGTTTAATCAGAAGTGTAAGCAGCGTCATTTTTTTTAAGTAAGTGTTACTTCTGTGAAAAATATTTGGACAAAAGACTACAAAAGAGACTACAGCAAGGACGTCGCTTCTTTGAAAGCATTCCTCCTTGTCCTTACGTGTTCATGCTAGTAATTTAGTTTTCCTTTTCTAAGAGTTTCCTTCTGCAGCCGCCTTTAAAAAGCTCTATTAATAATGCATCACCTCACAGAAATGACTGGCTCTGCATAAAGGAAAGGCTTTTTCATTGCATATTTTGTCTTGTCCTTCTGATAATCGCTTCTTTTCTCAAGCTTTTTCCAGCTTATCTCCAATCATATTTGCTCTTCATTCTGTACCTGTCCTCGTTTTAATCCAGTGTGCTGAAGAGGGTCACGGCTCGAGCGAGGATCCTGCTTTTGTTCCTCCACGGTTGCTGTCGGGCTCTGAAATGAAAGCTCTGCTCCAGTGGGAGGAGTCAGAGTCACATCCAATACCTGCTTTGGAAAAACAGATAGCGGTATGAAAGATGCGCACAAGTACATTGTGTTTATCAAAATAAAGGTCCGGGCTGCCTTGACATCAAACTTTCAATGCTTTTGTCTATGTCTTTAGAAACTATGTAAAGATGACGATTCCCTGGAGACCATGTTGGAGAACGTGATTGCTCTGAGGCAGACGTTGCAGGCGGCCACAGACACGCCTCCTGCAGCTGACACCGAGCCCACTCTGCCAGCACCAGAAACACTCGGGGCCCAGTTTAATCACAGGTTGGTCCTCCGCGTGACGTATTAATACTGAATCATTTTCTCCTCATCACTTCGAGTTGTGAAGCTTATACAGCTGGAGCGAGGGAGGATCGCAGTTTGCGGTGACAGATTGATTGAATCAGATATTCATAACAACAACCACTTACACATGAGCCATGTGAAAAATTAATGGGAACGGTAAACTGATCATTGCCCTGGGCCTTTATTGTCTGTAGGACGGTTTTCATTCTGTCTGAAGCTCTGGATGAGCAGCTGAAGGCTCTGTGGTTCTCTCCGTTCCAGACTGATGACATTGAAACAGACCTTGATATGGTAAGAGTGTGTGTGTGTGTGTGTGTGTGTGTGTGTGTGTGTGTGTGTGTGTGTGTGTGTGTGTGTGTACATTTCCAAGAATCTCTAGAGCTTATGTTTGGCGTGCACATTTATGGTTAATCATTTTTGGATGAAAATTTGATTACAGCTTCTGTTTTATTCACGGTTTTATGCGTTTTTGTATTATTGCTTTTCTTTTTTTTTTTACTTGATCTTTGTCGATGTAGAATTTTTTCACATCACCAGCAGTTATGAATCCTTTTCTGCTACTGAAACTCAGGTATATCGAGTCAAAAAGAAATATTTGTTGCTGTTACGGTGTTAGCTTAGTGGGAGCATCATGGTCTGTAAAAAAGTATTTGATTCACTGTGCACCATATGGGTGTAACTACAAAATTGCAGTTGTTGTGGCTGGCCCCTCCCTTAGTGATGGGGTGAGTGATAGGGAGTGCAGTTGTTTGAGAGGCGCTCCGACTGGAGCTGCTACTCCTCCACATCTAAGGGAGCCAGTCCAGGGGTTTTTGGCATCTGACTAGGATGCCTCCTGGGCGCCTTCTGGGTGAGTTGTTCTGGGCATGTCTTACCTGGTCTGGCGAGGGAACTCCTCGATAAGCTGGAGGGAGTGGCTGGGGAGAGCGAGGTCTGAGTTTCTCTGGGTTCGTGACCCAAGATAAGCAGAAGAGGATGGGATGGATGTAAAATGACTACTATGACAGGAAGATTCAGTAGGATGAGTCCTATATTTTGGATATTTATATTTATCTACTATCCACTTCTTAGAGTCCTCTCACATATTTTAAGTGCTTTCTGTTCAGTGCTATGTTCTTCCTCTTCTTTTTTAAGTAAACGTTCTTTGCTTCTCTGGCTTGTAAGGAATTTGGAAATACCACAAGCAACAACATTACATGGTCTGTTTATGTTTTCTATATAATATGTATGATTACCTTTTTGTCTGTGTGGCAGGTGAAGGTGGATCTGGTGGGTCTGGCTCAGGAGTGTTGTCCAGAACTGGACCTGAAGGCGGAGCTGGAGCGCTCCTTCTTGTCTGAGCCGTCCTCTCCGGGTCACACAAAACCTACGAAAGGCTTCCGGCTGGGCAAACACAAACATGAGACGTTCATTACGTCTAGGTACAGCGTCATTGTGATTTCTATATATTTTTATTCGCACAGAATCTAGTTTAAGATCAGTTTCATGGTGTCATCTTGTGTTTGTCTCTGCAGCGGGAAGTCTGACTACGTCGAGCCTGCAAAGAGAGCTCACATCATGGCTGCTCCTCGTGGCCGAGGAGGTCGAGGAGGGTTTGGGCAGAATGTCTCCCGACCGCATGATATCTTCCGCCTGCGCAAACAGAATACTTCCCGTCCTCCCAGCATGCACGTGGATGACTTTGTTGCAGCGGAGTTTAAAGACATTACGACCCCTCTAGGGCTTCTGCCTCCTAAACGACCTCCAAAAAGCGCCCCCAAACCTCCCACCAGAGGGCTGTTCACTGGTAACAGAGGCAGAGCTACTTTCCACAGCCAGACTCGCTTTTTCACTCCACCACAGCCTAAAGGTGTACTGCTGTCAGGTATGTACTATCAGATACACACGAGTCTCATAGTTGCCAGGACATTGTCATAGTTGCCTCATCATTACATGCAGCACACAGCAGGGAATCCTAGTCATTATCCTGGGAAATACTGTGTTTCGTTTAGCCCTGCACAAACTGCAACTAAAATACATCAATTGTCCAGCAGAGGGTGACAAATCTCCCCCTTTTTTCCCCGTTCTGTAGGAAACTACACTCGGAGAGAAGGAGGCCGAGGGTCATCGTGGAGCGGTCAGGTTCCAGCTGTTACTCACAGAGGGACCTACAGTGAACCCCGCGGAGGACAGAGCAACTTCACTCGAGGGCCACTGCCTTCTCGGCAATCCCCTGCAAGTAAGGACCACACACACAGTTTTACATTTTATACCGCTCTCTTTTTCAGTCTTTTATGTTCTGTTTTATTGCATTTGTTTTACTTTTTTATCGCTTTGACCTGTATTAAAGGTGTTATAGGGGGAAAAAAAAGTTTGATTCACTCGTTCCACACTTCAGGTGCGTATCGGCTGGCTCTTCGGGATCGAGCTCCACGCGGCAGAGGAGGTACTGGCCTGTCGTGGATTAGCGGCGGAGGAGGTGGCGGTGGTGCCGGGGGAGGCGTCGGTGGAGGCGGTGGAGGGGGAAGAGGATCTCAGGGGAGCAAGTTCAGCGGTGGAGGAGGGAGCGGAGGTGGGAGGGGCAGACATGTTCGCTCCTTCACCAGGTAAATCCTCCTGGACAATGACTGCAGCCTCTCACGGCAACAGAAGGGCCAATCAGGATATTATATATGCTGTCTCCATGGAAACGTGGTGGTATGATGTTGTCACAAATAATGTACAGACTGTGTTGATGTTTTCAGTTTTGTTATTATTAGCTGTATTCAGAAAATAAAAGTGACAGCAAAATGAGGCCTTTGTGTGTGTTTTAAGGGAATGTCAAATAAATAAATCGTCTGTGGTTCTCAGATAAAATGTTTCAAATGCGATCCCTCTTGTGCTGTCTATCACTGTGTTTGCAACGGCTGCAGCTGCTGCATTTTTCCCGTTTTTTTGTTGTTGGTGGTGATTTTTTTTATTTCTAAGGCTGATCTCATTCGCAAACCCTGAAACTGTTCGAAAAGGAGCACAAAACCAGTGGTATACAGACACGGTTGGTATTATGGGATATTATGGAAACTTGAACTATGTGGTCATGTGGGACTAACATTAATATGTCTTAAATAGGTGGAATATGTGACCGTTAACCCTTAAAAGTCGGAACCATGAAATAATTGCCAGAAAATTCATATTTTTTGAAAATTCAGTTTTTATTGAACGTTCTCTCCCATTGAAAAAATGAATTCAACATATTTTTTTAAACGTGTCTATTTTTTACATTTCACAAAAACCCACGCTGAATCGTTATGTGGTTAACCTCAGGTGTAAAAAAAATATACGTTTGGAGATTCCAACTTCTTGAAGCTCACTGACGATACACTTAAAATGACGTCAGGTGGTTCAAAAATGATGGTTTAGTCTGATCTCATGGTCAAATAATAATAATCTTTATTGGGGGTCTGAAGGAAATCCAACACACAAAGACCTGATCTTTAAGCATTAAAAACACAGCGTAGCAAAACCTTCCTTTTGTAACACGTTTCACCCAAACCCTAATTTTGTTGCTAAATAATACAAAAATAAAGATTTCATATATTGCAGCTTTTTCAGATCACTGTCACCTCCCTGCTCTTCTTTTTAATGCAGTCCAAGGTCAGACTCCGGGTCCCACCCTTGCGCCCTACCTCACCCAGCTGTGGTGATGGGGGTGGGCCTGATGCATGTGAAGCCTGGGCTGAATGCAGTGACAGACTGGAGGCATGTGAAGAAGCCTCTCTCTGTTGATGTCTGGTTGGCTCGGTGTGGAGTTCCCAGCCTGATGTCTGCACCTCTCCCTGATGCTGGTCCCTGGCTGCCTGTTCAGTGGGATTCTGGCTCCTGGTGGGCTGCAGGTCTCTGAGGAGCTGTAGCAGTTCTCTTTTCTCCAGCTCTGCCTCTGCCAGCTCTTGCCTCCTCAAACGCTCTGCACCTAGCAGTGCACGCATGTCACACATCACACGGGATAGCTGACCCTGCACAGACAGGATATGACGTGAAGCAATAGAGTAGTTTTACGTGTGATGCCAATTTCAGCCAGGCTTTAGCTCCTGGACAGATGTCCTCGCATTTGACTCTAGAACAATTTGGTGTACAGAGGAGTTCACGGTTAACTCAATGATTACAAGGTGTATTCCAGTGAATACAAATCCAGCCCAAATCATCACCCCACCACCACCGTGCTTCTCAGTTGGTGTGACGTGTTTGTTTTGATTGTGTTTGACTTCCAAATATTCACCTCATCTGTCCAGACAACGTTGTCCCAGAACTCTTTGTTCAAATGCATCTTTGCAAACGTAAGCTGTGCTGCCATGTTCTTTTTAAAGAGAAGATGCTTTCTCCTGCAACCCTTCCAAACACGCCATACTTAATTGTGCTGTCATGAACTTCAACTTTTAATAAGTTGTGGCATGTAGAGTCTGGAGGTAGTTTTTTTTTTTGTTTGTTTTTTTTACAGTTTCTCTCAGCACTGCACAGTCTGACACTGGGATATCCACTCCTGGGAAAACTGGCAACTGTCTTGAGTGTTTTCTGCTTGTAAATAATCTTCCTTGCTGTATAATCAAACAGTTTGGAAATGACCGTATAGCCTTTCCCAGATTGTTAATATCATTACTGATGTTAAGCCTCATTGGCATTGTCTTAACACACATCTTAATGCTCCAAAACCGCAAACTGCCTGCTTCTTTAGAGATTGTCATGCCAGTTAAGTGCATTTGATTATCGGCACGTGGCTTCAATTCCCTCTTAAATCCTTTGTATCCAGTAAAACTGTACATACACTGCTTCTGCATTCTGGCTTAGTTTTGTTATGTGATGTGTCATTTAGCTGTGTGGTTCACCTGAGGTTGTATTTATTAATTTTAGAACCTGCTACGAACCAGATTATTTTTTAAATGACCGATAAGTGTACTTTCTTTTTCTTTTCTTTTTTTATTGTGATTTTATGGACTTAAAAAAGATCTGTAAACTGCCACCATTTATGGGCCTGAGAAGGTGTCCTGCGGTGTGAGGAATCAGATATAATTTTCAGGCCTTGCTTATTTCAAAAGGACAGTGAAAAAAACAGTTCTCACTGTTTTTAAAAAATATGGCACCCGAGCAAAAAAGTCTGAATGCTAAGATGACATTCACACAGTTCAGACTTCTAAAAGCATTTTGCCTTTAAACTTTCAGCATTTTTTAAATGATTTGCAAAACACTGCATTGTACTTTCATAGTAAATGTATCCCATGGTCACAAATCTGTGCTTTAGTACTATTCATATAGTAAATCTTCTGTTGCATTTATGTGGTAACAGGACATTTTACCTTGAGCTCCTCCACCTCGTTCTTCAGCTGAGACTCTTTCTGCACCATGTGTCTCCTCTGCGAGTCCAGCCGAGACTCCATCTCTCGTCTCACCTCTTCCACCTTGCACAGCATCTCCACCCTACAGTTGACATTTAATGAGACCAAGTCATGATGGTGGTGTTACCTCTGAGTTCAGGCTTAGAAGAGAGCACAGAAGAGCTTACCTGAGCATCTCCACCTCAGTGCGCAGCTCCGCTACACAGTTATGTTGTGTCTGGTCAATGGAGAGCAGCGTGTGGCCGCAACCATTAGGACACTCCCTGCTGCGAAAGCTACATTCTGACAGGTGAGCCTCCAAGCCCCGCCTCTCGACCTGCACGGGACAGCCTGAGAGGGAAAAGTCACAAGGGTGCAAAGGCCTCGCATGGAGCCACCACGTTATCAGTGTACAAGACAGGCTTCTAAAGCATCTCCACAAAGATGAAATTTATTTGCAGGCACGAATTTTTCCATAAAAATCATCTGTGTGTACAAAGAGGAGATAATCTACTAACACCACCAAAAATGTACTTTGTAAACACTTTGTGTATCTAAAGTAGAGTTATTAAATCTACAATGTAGTCACAGATCACTGCAATCACACAACAGCAGAAATTTCAGGTGATTTTAGTGACTTAAACTGCACACCGCATGCACACACACCGCATGTGATTCAACCTACCACAGTGGTAACATATGTACTCTCCACCTGCCAAACACGGGTCACAGACACATGGTGAGCACAAAAGCGCACACTTGCATGTACATGTCTCAAACAGACCTAAAAATCACTCATTAAAGAATGAATGAAAGCCGACTCTCACACAGTGCTCTCTGTGTGAGGCTTGTGGGAGCTTTCAGTCCTAAAAGTGCACCTGTTCCTGGGGTAGCCAAGACAACAACAGGGCCCACCTGTTGTTCACCCCCACAGACGTGTCACATTACAGTTGTAACATACACATCCATGAGGATTGCAGTTTGACTTTTACTGTCATAAAGACTTATAAAAACACACTGCATGAATAGTGTTTTGTCCGGTGTGATGTTGTCATGTACCTGTGTTAGCGCAGGATATGAAGGCAAATTCACACTCGTCCTCGTGTGAGTGGAGGCTCTCCAGGGAGCAGACCACCTCACACCCCTGTGCTGCATTCACACAGCGGATCTGCAGACGGTTCAGATCATTACGCATGTACCTGCAAATCAAACCAACACAGACAGAAACTCTTAGAGTGAGAAAAGCAGCATACTGTTATAACGCTACTGACTTGCATGAAAACTTATCTGCAAAACTTAAGAGTGCATGATTACGAGGAAGTGAAGCAAGCAGCACAACTGCAGGAGATGGAGACTGACCTGTACAGTGGTTTGAGGCTACCCACATCCAGTGGCAGTCTGTCCTCAGGACAGGAGTGGTGATGGACCAGCCAGGTGCTGATGCAGGAGCTGCAGTAAGCATGTTCACAGGGTGCCTGGAGGGGGCGCTCCAGCACGTCTCGACATACACAGCACAGTAGACCCTCATTCACGTAACCTACAAACCTCTCCAGATCATAGCCCATCCTAATAAAAAAAGAAAAAAAAAGTTAAACAGAGTAAACAACACACGGGTAAAGCAGGAAGCAGTCTTGTTTCCTCATTTGTTTCTTTTCTTTTTATCTTACCTCAGATGTCAACTTTCACTTCAACCAACTCCTACTTCCTTCTTTCTGCAGGTTTTGACTCCACTCTTTCCTCCACGGGCAACCTGCCGTCCTATCTCTGCCACATCCTCACTCTTAACACCATAAAGGTGAGGGTCTCCTCTCCTTTGAAGCCCTCCCCTACCTTTGAGAGTGCGTCTCCGTGGAGAGGTAACCCTGACAACAAGGGTTCAGGACACAGGAAGGCAGCTGTCAGACGGGACCAGATCAGATGAGAGAGACAGGCCGAATTACAGTAAAACACTGAACACCGAGTCTAAAGCAGACAAATTCTGCAGCAGTGTTGTTGTCTAGCTATTAAAAACCTGTGTTGCTGTTGTGAAGCATTCAGAGATTACTGCTGTCCTTCAGCTGTTTTTCTCTCTCTTAATGACCCACCCTATCCTAGGTTTCTCCCTCTCTCCCTCTCTCTCTCTCTCTGAATGTGGGATTAAGATGGATTACACTCTCTCCCTCCATGATTGGATTACAGACTCAATATCAGATGGCACAAGAACGCATGATCACAAAAATCAAAGAGCACACCAAATGCCTGGACTCATCATCCTGTTCTCTTTATATCCTCTCAGTAAGACTTACAATCACACAAACAGTAATTCAAAATGACCCCGTATCAAGTAAAGCTCTCTTATGCATACAGTCCTCTGAAAAAGTATTTCCCCTTTCCTGGTTTCTTAGTTTTTTGTATATTTTCACACTTAAATCTTTCAGATCATCAAACTAATTTTAATGTTAGACAAAGATCTTCGGGATGCCAGTGTAAATAAAGTCATTTTACATCAATCTTGATGATCCTCAAGACAAAAGTTTAACTTTCTGGAAGGGTTGAGTCTGGTTACCTCTGCATAAAACTAACTGCATAAAACTAAACTGCATAAAACACTTCATTAAAAAAGCATCATATCAACAGTTAAACAAGGTGGTGATAGTGTAATGGTCTGGGGCTGCTTTGCTGCTTTAGGACCTGAATGATTTGCTGTAATTGATGGGACCATAAATTCTACTGTCTACCAGAAAATCCTGAAGGAGAATGTCCAGCCATCCGTTCTTACCCTGAAGCTCAACCTCACTTGAATTATGCAGAAAGGTTTGGAGGTTTGGATATTTTTTTCCCCCCTTAATAAATGTCCTGTCAGTATTATCATTTAATATCAGTATTAATAATTAATATTATTAAATATCAATATAATTAAGTATTAGCGAAAATAACTTACTTTCAGGTACCCTCAAATTGAGTAATTTGCGGTAAATTTTGAAAAGTTGACACGTTTGCCTTAGCCTTGCAAAAAACATGTGAGGCGAGTTTACTGTGGTAGCTGTGCTAGTGAAACAAAATATTACGATTAGCAGCTTACTTAAACGGTTATACCAATATTTAGATTTCCCAAATATTCCTCCTTTCACGCTTCCACTGTGATTTAATGAAGGGATGAAGTGAGTAGTAGGTGAGCTCGATTCACAAGTTATCGATCGACCGGTTGCTGAAATTCAAGCGGGATATAAACTACATTGAATGCGACGGCTAAACTGTAGGGACAGAAGAACCAAACGTACCCTTTCGTTTTAACCACGCCTATTTGTATTGGTTCGACCAATCAGATTCTTCAAACTGTTCAGCGGGAGAAACTGAACCGCTGCTAGAGTCACTGAAGAGGAAAGACAAGACGAGTTCTGTTGCAATTGAGTTAAAGGCTGCGATGTCAGGTGTTTTCGTCTAACTTTTAGCTCGTCGGGGTATGTACAATACGTTGTCACACATTATCTGACTTGATAATAAAGCCTAAATTAGACTTCCAACCGCGTTATTATCATCTTTATGCTAGTGTTAGCTAGCTGGCTGTGTAACAGGTTCATGTTGCTATCTAGAAATTATCGTGATATGCCGATTATTCCAGCATAAGCAGGAATTGAGGACGTGAAAAAGCTAGAAAGCCATCAGAGGGATAGTGACCCCAAGGATTTATGTATGATAAAAAAGGATTGAGTGAATTATTTTCGTTTCGATATGCACAGTTTACCCAGTGCAGAATTTACATATGCAAATAATCCAAGTTTTCAATTTTTTGCTATTAATAGGGACAAATCATTAGCTAGATGTGTTCATATAATGCTAAAGGACTGTGACATTAAAAGGAATAGTGTTGGAGTTGGATTTGTTTTGAACTGACGAGATAGTTTTTGCTACATGCCTCCTACGAAGTTATTAAAGTGAGTACCTTTGAGGAAGATATTTTTGTTTTCTTTTCCCCCCCTGATTTTAAACCACTCAAAGGATATTAAACCGTCTGTAATAAGCGGTAATCATGCAGTAACGCCTTAAGGCAAGTCCAGGTGTTTGTTGGGATTTTGTGTCAACCAAATGTTACTGTATTTGCATAAAACGTAATGCATTAAATTTACTATATTAGTGTGCGTAAATTCCTCTTATATTTTGTGAGGAGGTAAAACTGATCACTGATCAGAAATGTATACAAAAGAAGAGAAAAGCAGTCAGGAGGAAGCTACCCGTCTTCTAGCTTTATATTAGTGTTTTATTACTGGATGAAACACTGACTTACTGGAGAATGAAACCCACAGTGCAAAAAATACATTTCACGACACTGAATCAAATCTCAAGAGGGTTGAAAATTTTAATTTCAGAATGTGCTGTTTTCTTAGTCACTGATTAAACCGGTGCAATAATGTGCTAAGAAAAATAATATAATGGCAGTTATTAATCTGCTTGTAGGATCAAGGTTCTTTATTCATCACATGTATAGTTATACAAGTATAACACACAGTGAAATGTAACCTGACACGCTCCTCGACTTGTGCAAAGGGGGGACATTATATATAATATATACATTAGGTAATGTACAGTAGTAGCATGTATGCAGCAAGCAGGTGAATTCTGTACATTAAGTGAATTAAATAAGAATAGACAATCTGACTATTGTATCTGTTGCTTTTTGTCTTTAGGAAAAAGAAAGATGCGGCGCTCTGGAGCTCCCAGCAAGCTCTTGGGTAATGCAGTGAAAAAGTCTCGATTTGTGCCACCTGGTGCATGTACTTCACTTTCTGTGGCTCAATCCAAGCCTTTGACCCCCAAACTTGGTTCAGGCAATGCACTGGATAAAGTAATTTTTTTTCTCAACATTTTTCCTACAGTATTAAACCCTCAGTATTTATAATTCTAATTTGATTATTTTCCATTATTTTTTTAATCACACTTCCTCATATTAAGAATTCTCTTTTGTCCGTACCTCATTTCGCAGGTCCAGAGAAGCCTTGCAACACCAGGTGCAAGTAAGACAGAGTTTAACGTCCAGCCTGAAGCTGCCCCAGCCTTGTCAAAGGTTCTGGCTCGTGTTCTCAGTGCAACTGAGAGTAAGGAAAATGAGGCTGAGACAAAGCATCAGAACCCTGGATTAGGAGCCTCTGCTGAAGACTATAAACCAGCAGGTAAAAAACAAACAGCCATGTAAAGCCTTGTCTTTTTCTTGCCCCATCTTCTCACTTTTTATGCCCAATTTAATAATCATAGCAGCAATATGAAAACTTACAAATGTCAGTTGATTCCTGGAGGGAGATTCTCATAGTTTCAGCAATGTATGTCAGGGAATGTGCAAAGACAAATATGGGGACAAATACGTTTGCCTCATATGAGAGAGAGAGGAAAAAAAGACCACAACAAAGAGTGGAAGGCCAGGAGGGAAAGGAGTCTGATGAATCAGATGGACATAACATTGCTCATGATGACTTTTATATTTCTTTTAATTAAACGTAGTTATTTTTTTAATCACACCCACAAATAGTCAAGGGTTGATGGTGTGATCACTGAGTTATTGCTACAACTTAGAGGTAGAGTTTCAGATAGGATTCTTCTTGTAAGTATTCCAGCTGTGCCTCCCACCATTTTTCTTGACCGTGAAGAGTATACCTGCGTGTCTTTGCTTAAAGTTAATCCAGCAAGCATTCCCCTCTCCTTGAGGAGACAAGGAGATGCAACGTTTGAAAATGAGAAAAGCTTCAAGATTTCCACCAGAAAACAAAATCATGGTTCCATTACAAGCTGTTATTTAAGATGGATAGCTCCTAAACCAAACAAGACTTCCAATTAGTTTTTAATTAAATGCAGGTGAGATTAAAAGCTAAACCAATTAACCCTGTGTGTTACAATGACAAAGACAGTGCAAGCCTCAGCATGCAGCATACCTGATGCCTCATTAGGTTTAGGTAGTTTAGTCATGAAGATTCTACTGAAACAGCCGTTTCTGTTTCATTAGCTCTCAAGTGACCAAGCTGTGGGCTCTGTTATATTTTATGCATTAATATTTTTTAATGGGACTATTTTTGTTTTTGATAATTGTACTTTATTTATGACAAATATTCTAAAATGTCGTTAATTATGGTTTTCAATCGTTTTTAGCCTCAAGGCGTCTGGAGCAATAAATCTAAGCAAGATTTCATTTTGCTTTATTGCTAATCATTTTTTTTGCATATTTGTCACACTTACATGTTTGACATCATCAAATACATTTTAATATTAGAAAAAGACAACCCAAGCAAATACAAAATGAAGTGGGTTTTTTTTTAAAATGATGATTTTATTCATTAAGGGGGAAAAGCTGTCTAAACCTACCTGATGCTGTGTGAAAAAAGTAATTGCCCTTGAACTTAATAACTGCTTGTGCCATCCTTGGCAGCAAGAACTGCGATCAAGTGTTTGCGATAAGTAGCAATGAGTCTTTAACATCACTATGGAAAAATTTTGGCCCACTCTTCTTTGCAGAATTACTTTAGTTCAGCCACATTGGAGGGTTTTCCAGCATGAGTGGCTTGTTTAAGGTCATGTCAAAGCCTCTCAAACACATTTAAATCCAGACTTTGACTAGGACACTCCAAAACCGTCTTCTTCTTCTTCTTCTTCTTCTTTTTTCTTTTCTTTTTTAAGCCATTTTGAGTTGGTGTGTTTTGGATCAATTTCCTGCTGCAGAACCTGAGCTTAAGCTTCAGGACTCAAAAGGATGGCCGGACATTCTCCTTCAGGATTTTCTGATAAAGAGCAGAATTCATGGTTCAATTGCAGCAAATTGTCCACGTCCACGTAGACATCAGAGTACTGTACGACCACTTTTGACTGTTCGTACGATGCTCTTTTTATGTAATGCTGTGTTACGTCAGATGTAACGGGATTCAAACCTTCCAGAAGGCTCAACTTTTGTGTTGTCAGTCCACAGAATATTTTCCCAAAAGTCTCGAGGATCATCAAGATGTTTTTCTTTGGCAAATGTGAGACGAGCCTTTGTGATCTCTCTGGTCAGCAGTACTTTTCTCCTTGAACTCTCCTATGGATGCCTTCTCTTTGTTATTGTTGAATCATAAACTCTGACCTTAACTGAGGTGAGTGAGGCCTGCAATTCTTTAGATGCTGTTCTGGGTTCTTTCGTGACCTGCTGGATGACTCGTCGATGCACTCTTTGAGTAATTTTGGTAGACCAGTCATTCCTGGGAAGGTTCACCGCTGTTCAGTTTTCTTCATTTGTGGCTGTCAGTGTGGTTCACTGGAGACCCAAAGCCAAAGCCTGACTGACAGTTGTGAGTCAGTGACTTTGTTTCTCAGCTGTTTCTTTAGATCGTGGCATGATGTGTTGCTTTCTTTGAACCTACTTCACTTTGTCAGACTGGTTTTAGTAACTCAGCAGGTCTGGCATTAATCAGACTCGGGTGTAGACAGAGAAACGGAACTTAACTTTCTAAAAATTGTGGTTAATCAATTAATTTATGATTTTACAAAGGTGGCAGTTAATTTTTCATGTAGGCTCGGATAACTTCCCCCCCTTAATACATTATAATTTAAAAATTACTTTTTGAATTTACTCAGGTTATTTTTGTCTAATATTTAGATTTGTTTGATGATCTGAAACATGTAAATGTGACAAATATGCAAAAGATGAGGAAGTGGGACAGACGTTGTCACACTGCTGGCAATTTTTTTTTTTGCCTCAGGCAAAAAGCATCATGTATATTAATGTGTACATACAGAACAATACTGATTCTGTTGTCTTTTTAAAAGAAAGACAGAGATGATACAAACACTGTCACCTTGAACACAAAGCTCTGCTGTATATTTACTTGAGCCACACCATCTACTTTGCATTCACAGCCACCTGCAGTCCATATCAGTACAAAAGAAGAAATATTAAATAGTAAATAAACAACACAAAAATGTGCAGTGACTAGAACACAAACCGGAAAATCCTCCAGGATTTCTATAAACAACATAATTATAATAATATACAAGATAATATATCGTGTTTCTAAATCCTTTAAACCCTGAACCATAAAATAACTTTCCAACTTTTTGAAAATGTAGCGTACAATGACCCTTCTGACAAAAAAAAAAATATTAATTTGATATATGAGATTAAATTTGTATCATATTTGCAACATCGGGCATTTTGCTTTTTATTTTTTGTAATTTATTCCTTAAAAATGTGTCGTGCAATCTATTTTGGGTTTTTTTGGGCTACATTTGTATAATCGGTTAATCGATACACAGCATTAAAGGCAGGGACGTTACTAATTACAAATATTTGGCTTGAGGTTGTCGGTCCTAAATGGATGATTCAGGACCTGAAGCGTTTTCATGTTTGCTGTGTAAAATAAGGTACGGCTGGCCCTAAAAGAGAGTTTACAGCTACTGGCCTGTCCATGTAATTTATAACACTGCAGAGCCAGTATTATAAATGACATGGACATCATCATCATCGTCATCACCACCACATTAGCGATTATTCCTCATAATGTGCCCTACACGTACCAACCACTGCTGTTTAAATTCGCTGTTATATTGCAAAGTCTAACTCGAGCAAACCCCGCGCAGAGGCTTCAAGCAGACACTATAATGAGATATAACGTTTATATAAATAGCATTCCGCTCTGTCTAATAATAACACGCACACAGAATAGATGTTAAACCGGGCGGGCGAAGGCTGAGTGACAGCAGGTCCAGCATTATGCAAATTAGCGGCCAGATTCGGACGGTGCTCGGGATCAGCGTCTCCTTCTCCTCCCCTTCCTCCTGTCGGAGCAGCCAGTGCTTCTGTTTTACTTCCTGAGACCGCGCGACGCGAGCACGCTTTCCTGGAGCTGTTTTTGCACGCGCCCCACACACGTATTTAATCAACGGAGTCGCCGCGTGCGCTGCAGAGCTGGCGTTCCCCGTCTGCATTCGTTCTACACTGAAGCACGGCCAGAAGCGCGGGTTCCACGGACATGCGCAGCGCGCTCACAGACCCCTCCCCCCCCCGGTTCAGTTAGTTAAGCCGGCGCTGATTCAAAGCATCACTCACTTTAGGACGTTAGACATGTGACACTTTAACACCTTACAGTGTGCTGTTTGCAAACTGTTGTGGCACATGTGCAGAGGGCAGTGTCCCTCTGCAGCACTCCCTTTGTCACACTGTAGAGCCGGTGTATCTCTGCTGTGCTCTGTGCTGTGCTCGGTTTGGGGTTTAGAGAGACCGAGCTGTAAGTAGGTCGGGCTGGGCTTAAGCGGCTTAGCTACGTCAGCCTAAGCTGGGAGGAATTCATCCAAAGCCCTCCGCGGTAGGCGGGGGCCTAAACGAGGCTGGCCTAGTTAAGCCTGATTCTTATTGTGTGCAGCACAGCCTGTTTTTGTTGTGCAACGTAGCTGAGAGGGAGTCCAGGAGTAGTGTGAGAATCCATGCACTTGTTAGACATAGCCTATGTTTGATTTGGAGAGGAAGAAGACGAAGGGGGGAAATGTGACATGTCTCTGAGTTAGACCAGTGTTGGTGTGTCACCGTGGACCAGGAGAAGAGAGCGGCGGGGACTGAAAAAAAGACAGGTGGGAAGAGAGAGGAGCCCACACCACTGAGTGTGGTTACTAAAGGGTGACAGCCATAGGCCAGACTTGGTCTGCGTGAGCCCAGTATGCTAGAAGATGGCATCCAGCTCTGTGTTTTTGTCCAGTATGGTGGGTAAAGCCCGCTCCTCCAACTTCACGCTCTCTGAGAAGCTGGACCTGTTGAAGCTGGTCCGGCCTCACATCCGAATCCTGGAGGAGCACACCAACAAGCACGCGGTCATCGTGGACAAGAACAAGTGCTGGGACACTGTTGCTGAACAGTACAATGCCCTGGGAGGAGACAGACCCCATCGCACAGCTCAGGGCCTCCGGACCCTCTACAAGAGACTGAAGGAGTCAGCCAAGCAGGAAGTGATGCAGAGGAGACACGCCCAGCCAGAGTACAGAGCAAGCATCTCCGAGCCAACCAGGAGAATTATGGAGATGATCCCTCACCTGTTTCACCACGTGCCCATCCACGAAAAGGACCAGGCGCTGCGCAGGTACGGTTGCACTTATGAGAACACATACGCACACGCACACAAAGATAAAGGATAACACAAGTCACATGAGAGTTTTGGACATACCGAGGGAGAGGAGGGGGTGCCGTTCATGCTCCCAAACCCAATCAGATTACTCACTGCACACTGTCAGGCTCAAGAGGACATACTGCATGACCTGCCATCATTTACTGGCGGCTCATCAGTACATTTGGAAAATACATAGGTCTGGTTTTCACATTGATAATTCTATCAGAAACTTGGCTCTAAAATAATTATTTATCTTGTGTTCTCAGCACTACAAAAAGTAAGACGCTGCTAAATATCCTCATGCTGGATTAAGAGAGTACGCAGAGGAGAAAAATACACTGAATAATTCAGATTAAAAGGCAGTCATCACAGTTAGAAATCCTAGTGATGGAATAAGAGTGGGATCAAAAACGCTTCACACGTGTGAGGTTGTAACCACCAAGACTTGTTGCCAAATCCTTTAATTTCCTTTCACTCCCTTTAATGTTCCCTGATCATTCACCTAATTCTTTGATTGATTTACCTACCTGCAGAGGTTTCAACACACTTCACATAAACAAGATATAGTAAATGCTGCTTAAGCACTCCAGGCTCACTTATTTATTTATTTTTTTAATCCTGTTTTTCCCATTTGTAGATTAATATACAGCAAGCACAACTCTCCTATCGAACATCCTGGCAGCAGCTCATCTCTGGCTGGACTTCAGGATTACTCTGCATCTGTCCCAAGTATCCCCCATGAGGTGGTCCAGCTGGACGCTGAACAGGATGTAAAACCACCGCCAGACCTTCCCATCCTCCCAGCGCACACAGGACCACGGCTGGAAGGAGGCCAGGAGCGAGAGGGAGAGCAGGACTTGGGCAGCATCCATGATTATGAAGCGTCGTTATCTCCAGCTCCTTCCTCTGTTAACATCCCTCTCTCCACCTCGCCGCTGCCCTTACGCCATGAGCTCTACCCCAACGACATCTACCCTCACCACGAGCCGGACAGGTTTCGGCCTCTGCAACTGGCCAAAGAGGAGCACGAGCTGGTGCTGGCCAATCACAGGAAGGTGGCCCTGTACCTGGAGGAGAAGAGAGAGGGGCTGAAGAGGAAGCAGGAACTGGAGGAGGAACTGCTGCGAGCCAAGATCAAAGTGGAGAAACTGAAGGCAACCCGACTGAGACACGGACTGCCCATTTCTCTATAACAAGTATCAACATGCACTTCTGTGGTCACTGTGAGAAAGGGAGGGGCTCTGAGTAGTACCGTTTTTAAAAAAAAAGGAAAAAAAGTGCTTTGGAGCAGTCACCAATTTTGTTTTATTTTGGTTGTGTGAGATCAGTTTCAGGACTTGACTTTCTTTTGGAAACATAGTGCCTCGTATACACACAGATAACCTGTTTACGTCCTGCAGGATAATTAGGATAATAACGCCTGCTGCCATCCGTCTTTGTGCTTGTCTGTGTTAAAAATGCATCATCGTGTCCATGAGTACCAAAAGTGGGGACAAACATCTATGTAATAAAACAAAGCTCACATCAGTAACACTGTGACAGGCCAATATGTATAAAAGTCCAAGTTTTGGAAGGGAATATTTGTAGTATTGACTGATAATGTACCTCAGTGGTGCTCTTCCTGCCTACACCTACCACCAGTCTCTAATTAAAGGAGTGCCAGCAAGGCATTAATGATCTTTATTGTCTAAGATTGTTGGCAAAATATGAATGTAAGAGTTAAAGCACTTGATGTCAGTGTGAGCGACGTGTTGTTATCTCTGTGTAAAGAACATTTCCACCCATTCTGGCATCTGTAGAAATCCACTTTCCACTAGAGGTTTTGGTTATCAAAACAATTTTTATAGCCGCTTTTATTCATTCTGTAGACTTCGTACAAAAACCATTCATGTCGCCACAAGAAAGCACTCCAGTAGCAAATTTTAGAGATACCAGGACTGAAGCACAAGGTAAACTTTTGAAGGCCTTAATCTGTTATTGGGATAACAAAAATGTTCGAGTGAGTAATTCTCGCTGGTTGCTGAACTGTTGACCGGCTGCGCGAACAAAAGAAGGGAGGGGCCCTGATGGTTTTTGGCGTTACTGCTATTTATTGTGAGTTCAACATTGATTGTATTGTACTGTTGTTATACAAGTGTTGCCCATTTCTCTTACTGTTTGTCTATGCGTTCACGTGTTTGTATTAAAAAGAAGATCCATTTTCCTCTGGTCCTCTGTTTATTTCCAAGTCACGTGTTCCACTTTTATAGGAAATCATCTTTAATCTGTCTTGTAGAAGCTGATGAAAGATCATAAGGTGACCGCATCTGCTGACATCTGCATTGTTTCACGGTGCTAACTGTTTGAGCCTTGTACATGTTGTATTTTGTTTCCATGATAGGTGGAGCCAACAATGGCGTGTAGAAGCCTTTATGCTGAAAAGCTTGATGCGACAGTGACCTCTGCTGGTCAATTTCCTGTGTACATCTGGTGGATCTGACTTTGTTTTATGTCTTTGTGTTACAGGAGTGAATGATGGCCCTCCTGGGTCTCCCCAAACCCCTCAGCCTCCTGCAGGCTCAGACTCTGGCTGCAGTCAGGACGGGGCGCGTTACTTCAGTGTGGTGTGGTGTAAGGCCAGCAAGAAGAAACATAAGCGCTGGGAGGGAGACGCAGTGCTGGTGACAAGAGGACGCACAGTCACTCTTAAAGATATGGAGGGGAAGGATATCGGAAAGGGTAAGACGGACACCAACATCAAATTAATAATTCGTCACCTGTATAGTTGTTGCTTGTATTTAAAATGACAACTGCCCAATTTTAATATAATACTATATACAAAAAGCCTTGAGATAGCCTGCATTTCTTTATATTTGGCTTCCAAGGAGCTAGACTTGTAGTTCTCCGGGCTTTCTCGAGGACTTTCTTAGTTTTTCTTTGAACATCAGCTACTTTTTCACTCATTTTCAGTGCAGTCTTGTAAATGCAGATCTATGAATCATTCAAGCAATAAAAAGGCACCTAATTCGAAGGATGAGCCAGTGTTACATAACAAACAACTTGGCAAAGACAAGTACTTTATCATTAGCAGCTTGTCAGAAAAATACATAATTTCTTTACATTTCTTTTGTCTAATCTAACAAGAATATCAAAGGTGACAGAGTGTGAAAGGCATAAAATGTGATTTTTGCACCAAAAAAATCCATTTACACATTTCAGTAAATTGCTGAACCTATTTATTTCACATTTTCCTTGCAAAATATAAAGAAATTAAGACTGACTTAAGACTCAATGAAAGTAATCAGTACTGTAATTAAAATGATTTACCTGACATTTAATTTACTCAAGATCAAATATAAAAACAACAGGAAAATACCCAGGCTTCTGTCAAGTAAGGTATTATTGCCTCTTTGCCTTAGTTGTGCATAGTCAGCCCCAGAGGCCTGTTTTTGGATCATGAAACACTGGAAAATAGTTAAATACTCAAATCTTAAATAAAATTCTACAAGCATACTTTTTACACTTAACTGAAGCTTACTGCATTAAACATTAAAATATGCTAAAGGGCTAAGTAGGTCAATACTAGTTGATTTCTCCTACTACACGCGATCCTGACAAGTGTGCATATCTGAACTGTAGGTAGTGGCTACAAGGTGTCGGAGCTGGCCTCGCTTTCCGAGGGAGAGACTCTCATGATTGGTGGGAAAGAGGTGGAGGTGATGGGAGTCATTTCTGCTGAGGACTTTGCCAAGGGGCGCTGTTTTCAGGAGGTCCAAACAGAGCGAGTGGAGTTAAACACAAAGTCTGCTCCACCACCCTCCTGCCGCTTGGCATTCAAACCTTTTTGCCCTCCAACAATGGTGGGCGGAGCAGGCCACAGAGAAACAAAACCAGAGGAGGAACAAACTCGCAGACCTCGCCATGACCCCCTCGCTCCAGGTGTGTGGATAAAGTTGGAGTTTGATGATGCATTAAGTTATTACCTACATAAATTGGCAAAAAATATATTTATATTGTATTTTAATAATATTATTTCATATCGTTTTAGGTGCACTGGTGATGCCTCGCCCTTCCGCCAACCACCAGTGGTTAAATAACAAGTCAGGGCTTCCTATGGTCGATGTTGTGCTTGACCCACACCTGACCACACACCTGCGACCGCACCAGAGGGATGGCCTGCTCTTCCTCTACGAGTGTGTCATGGGCATGAGGTGACAGTGCTGTTTGGCTATCATGAAATGCTGTGCAAAAAACCTCTTAATCAATCTGTTGTAGCGCCACACAAAAAACAAAACAAAACGGAGCCACTGATTTGATGTTGTGCTTATGTGTCTGTGCTTCAGAGCTGCAGGTTGCTACGGTGCGATCCTGGCCGACGAAATGGGTCTGGGAAAGACTCTCCAGAGCGTGGCGCTGTCTTGGACGTTGCTGAAGCAGGGACCTTATGGTGGGAGGCCAGTTGCTAAGCGTGTGCTTGTGGTTACACCTGGCAGCCTGGTACAGAACTGGGCCGCAGAATTCAACAAGTGGCTGGGCCGTGAGAGGATCAGTGTTTTCACTGTGGATCAGGTTATGCTGTTTTATAATTACAAGTCCTTGGTTCAGTTAATCATGAAACAACATGATTTTATTTGGAAAGCGAATGTGAACTCACTGCTTTAGTGCATATGTATATAACCTGTTATCCATTCTGTATTAAAGTGCATACAGCAACAAGTCACACTGCTTAAAACTCAGAAGGAACCCACATGCTCTTAGGTACATGTCTGTGGTTTAAAAAAAATCCATCCATTTTATTATAAGCTTTCTATTTTATTCTATTGCAATAATTCTTCTCTCTTATTCAATAACTTAATTATGTTACTCCATTTTTATTGCCGGCTTTTCTTGATTTAATATCTTTTTTGTAAATAATTAAAATGAGAACAAGTATCTGAATGAATCATCTACTTTAATCTGGAGTTTATTAAGTAATTCCATTTTTTTCTTCATTGAAATGTATTTAGGACCACAGGATAGAGCAGTTCGTTTTGTCCCCACTGCACACCGTTCTTGTGATAAGCTATGAAATGCTGCTGCGCTGCCTGGAGCAGGTATGTTCTCCCGATGTCTCATAGCGTGCTTTTTCCAACGAAGCTGTTTGATCTTTGTGCTCTTATCTTGTAATTTCCTTCTGTTTTCAGGTCCAGAAAGTTGATTTTGGTCTTATAATCTGTGATGAGGGTCACAGATTAAAGAATAGCAACATCAAAACATCATCAGCCCTCAGCAGCCTCAAGTGTAATCGCAGAGTCATACTTACAGGTGAAAGCGATAAGGGAGTTTCTGAATGGCAGCTACAACTGCTTGCAGATGTTTTATAACAGACTGTTTTTTGTGCTTTTGAAGGCACTCCAGTTCAAAACGACCTGCAGGAGTTCTACGCCATCATTGAGTTTGTGAACCCTGGGATTCTGGGCTCATCGACTGCTTATAGAAAAGTATACGAGGAACCAATCCTGCGCTCCAGACAGCCCGCATGCACAGAGGTAATCCCATCTCCTTTCTCTTTCCTGTGCAGTTGTTATAAAAATGTTATCTGGTGTTAAACCTGATCTTACATCTTCCACTGCCAACAGGAGGAGAGAGTTTTGGGAGAGGAGCGAGCGGCCGAGCTCTCTCGTCTGACTGGCATGTTCATCTTGAGGCGGACGCAGGAAATCATCAACCGCTACCTGCCTCCTCGCCTCGACTGGACGTTGTTTTGTGAGCCGTCCCCTCTGCAACGAGAGCTGTACAAGCACCTCCTCTGCCACAGAGTCTTCAGGGCCTGCCTTCAGGGCTCCACTCAAACCCACACACATCTGGCTTGCATCACTGCACTGAAAAAGCTCTGTAATCACCCCGGACTGCTCCACGTCACTGTTAAGGTTAATTTTTTTATGAGCTGGCTGGGGGGACAGAAACCTGTGATCATAGTGGAAACTGTAAATATATAATCGTGATTCCCAGTCCTAACCATGAACATGGGTTGTTCTGTTGGTAGGAGAGGACAGATGCTGGCTCTGTGGAGAGTTCATTATATGAGGGGCTGGCAGATCTCTTCCCAGAATCCTATTCTTCAGGAGGATTCACCATGGCTGACTCTGGAAAACTGCTGGTTCTTACGGACCTGCTTGCCGCCATTAGACAGCTGAGCTCTTCAGACAGGTGTGTTTTTGTGTGACGCTAAGATGCTATTGATTGTTTGGATCATCTGGATTTTTTAAAAACTTTATTTATCAAGCGTCACATTTGATAGTAGGTGTGCTCCTGCAGGGTGGTCGTAGTGTCAAACTACACTCGGACGCTAGACTTGCTCCAGGACCTGTGTGTACACATGGGCTACACCTTCTGTCGGCTGGACGGACATACCCCCACGAACCAGAGGCAGCGACTGGTCGACAGTTTCAACAGTCCCTATTCTCAGAACTTCCTGTTTCTGCTGAGCTCTAAAGCAGGTGGGGTTGGGCTTAATCTCATTGGCGCTTCCCACCTGGTGCTATACGACATCGACTGGAACCCTGCCAACGACATTCAGGTAAAATACAAACGGTAATAGTCTGAAAAGGTAAAAAAACTCAAATGTTGGGGTTGTTTGAAGTCTAAAAGTGCCTTTGGTTTTATTGGTATCCATCGTGAGCTGTATGTAAAAGATGGACATGGTAACCATGACACGGAAATATTAAAAAAAACAACAGAAGTGGGGGAAAAAAACCCACGATGAAAATAAAAAAAAGAACACGATTGAAATGACAGGAACCAAAACATGTTAAGGATTTCACTAAGACACACTTAAAAGAAACTGAAAATTATCAGTGTTGTTATCAGGGAGAAAAAGATCAAATAGGTATTAAAAAAATAGGCATTTCTAATATGGAAATCTGGTCGTTGCTTAGGGCAGATGAATTGAATCGAACAAGTGTGAAGCTGCCCTTGTGTACGAGTACATGCAAATCCAGCAGAGGGCACTGAATACGTGTGTGTTATCCTCCCCCCTCTTCTCTGTCCAGGCCATGGCTCGGGTGTGGAGAGATGGACAGAAGAAGACTGTGCACATCTACCGTCTTCTCACTGCAGGCAAGAACGCGTAAATACAAATTCCGAACAAAAAAAAAAAAAAGTGCACCATATCAACAGTGTTTTAAAGTTTTGTTTCTTTCTCTCAGGCACTATTGAGGAGCGTATATTTCAGCGACAGGTGTCCAAACAGGGACTCTCTGGAACCGTGGTTGACATGGGGAAAGGGGCAGAGCACACGAGTTTCTCCACCAGTGACCTGCGAGATCTTTTCAGCCTGACGGAGACGCCCTGCCTGACTCATGACCTGCTGAACTGTGGCTGCGGCATGGATGGCACACTCAGCGGTAGGCTCACATACAAGCCACACATGCTGACACCAGAGCACGAAAAGACTGAAAATCATGCCTCCTCACATCTTTGCGGTCTTCATTTTCAGCTATCACAGAGGAGGAGGAGCTGGTTTCCGAACGGCCCTGCCAGCTCGGTCGTCAAGGTGACCGTAAGGGGGCGACACAGAAGCATCTCAGCATGTCCGAGCTCATGCAGTGGAGACATTTCTCCGGTGACACACACTCCTTCTCTGACCCCTACCTCGATCACGCGCGAAACAACATCACTTTCGCCTTCCAGACCACCATCTCTCACGCAACCCAGTAAACAACCAACTCGCGTGACGCACACTCGCATAGCTTTCTGCACAAACCTGTTCAGGTCCTCTGGACTTTGTCAGCCCCGATTTGACGTATGAATAACGCTCCACCACTGCTGCACGTTACGCTATTTCCAGTAGTTTTAAAACCGCTTTGCTCATGAGATTCTGTATTGCCCTAACATATTCACCTTTTGTTTATTTATGCAAAATAATTCACTGTAAAATTCTATAAAATAAGCATAAATGATTAAGAAATGTTTAACATTTGTCAGCGTTTGAAAAGTTCTTGCTGGTGGAAGAGGCGCATATAAAATACAGATTTATATCATGGGTACGGCCATTCAACAGACATTTCTATCCAAAGGAATATTTATTATGTCATTGGTAGGATTTATGTTTCTGTGGGGTGCCCAGTGAATGGAGAGAATGTATTTACATTCAAAAGAATTTGTTTACAGCAGTTTGCTTAGTGAGAATGAGCCCCCCCCCCTTCATCCCAATGGGAAAGGCAAAGCATCTCTGGCCTCCACTGTTGTGCTTTAATGTCAGAATTTGTTATGCAATGACCACACACGTTACTGTGGAGCGAGCAAATCTGCTGGGCTGTCGATGTGGGCCATACTGCAGTCTGTTCAGTCTATTATTTTGGATGACACTGGTCTGTTCATGCTCTTCAACACAAAGCTGCCGCGTGGGAGTTACAGCATGTAGTTTCTGTGTGTGTGTGTGTGTGTGTGTGCACACCCAGAATTCACATATGATTTGAGTCTCGGTCTGTCAGATTGACTGTGCTCCAGTATACAATGCATTTCCATGCAGTGCAATTATCATTTATTCGAGGATCACCACTGTGCGTGATTGTTAAGCAACTTTTTTTGTATAATAAATGGGTCTCTGGGATGATAACTTTTTTGTATGCATATGACAGTTGGACGATTACGCACACACCTGCTGTTATTCTGTGGACACAATGGAAATTGAAACGCAACACTTCCTGTGCCAGGATTCGGCCTCATATGAACGTTGCATGTTGTGCAATATATTAAATATGTCATTTTACTATCAAATGTAGGCCCTCCGGAAGCTCATCAGTTTAGGATGTAGAAATCACAAAGAGAAGTGCAAGTATATGAAAGAAAACAGCAAAATGAACCTGCCTGCCTAAGTAAATGTGTGGATGCTAATTGAGATGTGCAGGTACTCGATAACTGACTGGTGTTGGGAATACAATTTATAGATAATTGGCTTCTACATACAGAGCCAAGATGTACACAGATATGTGGTGTTATACATTATTGTTTTAGTATGCTAGTGCTCCTCAGAAACTTTCATATATTTTATTTTCAATAAACGTGAGGTGAATATTTCAGTGTTAGTATAGCCAGTTTTGAACGCCAGAGATCTGAGCGCCAGGACTTTCACCTGGGACTGCCATCTGATCTACTAAGCACTGAACCCACATCACTTTTTTGGGCTAAGGCCTAGCCACCAGGACCTCGCGACACGGGGCAGTCGCTGGAGAGATTATCTCATCTGGCTGGCTTGGAAACATCTTGTTGTCCTCCTGGAGGAGGTGGCATATTGGATGTTGTCAGAACCTTGAGGCGACTGGTTTGATTTGAGGCTAAATAAATAAAATTGAATCACCCATTAAAAAAAGATTCAAAGATTTATTTATTTTTATTGTTAGTGCTCTATGTGTACAGGAAATACCGGAGAACTGAATAGTTCCTGAGACCTTTTTTTTTTTTTTTAAAAAGAGATTAACAGGAATGTCCAGCTTCTGAAAGGTATAATTATTTATAAGCTTACTTCTTGGTTGGAGCTCCTTTACCACAAATTACTGTGTCAGTGTGTTGTAACATGGAGGTGATCAGCTTGTTGGACTGCTGAGGCGTCACTGAAGCCCAGGCTGCTTTTACAGCAGTTTACAGATCATCTGTATTTCTGAGTCGGATATTTTTCATCATAGATCAGCAGATGGAAGCATTAATTCTCTGAATCTAAAGTTTTCTTGTTAAATGCTTCACTGACTTTGGATTTGGTAAAACACAGAGGAGCAACCACTGCAAACATCAGCAGATGACCCACTGAATCACCAAACTGCACTGGATTGTGTCCCTCTCCACAGTTCTTCCAGACCTTGATTTCAAAATGAAATGCAAAGTTTACTTACCTCGGATCATTGAGCAACAGTGACGTAAAACTGTGTCTGGTTCAGGAGTGGTTGGATATTAGGAATATGACAGCCACAGCTCCTTTCCTGAAGACATCTGTGCTGATGGTGCTCCAGCACATGCCTCAGTCAGTCTTAGTGAGCCTCTCCCAAGTTCTTGAATTAACTTTTCTTATCAATCCTCTCAAGGTCACCATCACCCAGGTTGCTTTTTGCACTTTTTCCCTTCCAATGAACTTTCCAACAACAGGCTTCGCTGCAGCATCCTGAACAGTGACTTTGTGCGACTTACCCTCTGGGTGGAGAACCGTCTAGATCTTAATCTGGACAGTTCTCAAATCTGCAGTTTTCCCACATGATTGTAGCTGCATGTACTGAATTAGGCTGAAGGATACCTACATACAGTATTTATACTGTTTAAATAGTAATTTATAATAAAATATGAAACGCAACACTCTTGACTTACAATACTGGATTTCTGAGCTATCTGATTGTTTTCTGCTTCCTCTGTATTATTGTAAGGTCTTTACCTTACAACCTAAAGCACCTTGAGGCTGATTACTCCTGCTCTTCTGATTAGTTTTAGTCCTTTTAGTAGGTGAATAATAGAACCAAGTTAAAAAAGAATTCTACTGATGTGTGTAATATTCCCCAACTTAGTTCAAGCACCATTAAACAAAATTTCAGGGTAATCTGCCTGAAAACTTGGTAACCTCGTAAAGTAAGGACAGCATCTTCACCACAATTGAAAGTCCCTGAGTTCAGACATTTAAAAAAAAAAAGAAAAAAAGAGAAAGACCTTAGACAGAAACCAGTGGTGGCTTAGCAACTGTCACCAAGCAACTTACTACGGGTCCTGCTGCAGCTTGGCTTTGCTGATGTAAGATGCTGTTTGTTGTTTCAGAGTAATTGTATTTTGCGTCGCATCTCCTCGCTATTGTTATCGGACACGTGCCGGACTGAAGAGTGTCACTCTTCCAAACAGGATATTGATCCTAATCAGGTCTTTGAGGCCATGTGCTGGTGGGTGCGTGAGGTGGAATTTGTCTGTCTCTCTCTCTCTCTCTCTGTAAAGCTCTTACTGGCTGCCGCTGGCTGAACCTCCAATCCCCCTTTTAAGCCGAGTTCCAGCTCGACGATTTAAAGGGTGAATGACTTTCCGCCGCTGGAGGGGGAGGAAGGGACACGGTGGTTTTGATGAAGACAGATTGGGCACTTAGTCCTTGTGATCCCAGGACCTGAGTGGAAGATCTAACTACACTGTCACAGCTGGATAGCCAAACCTCTGATGTAACCCCCACTGAGGTTGCATTTCCCATATTTCATTCATTAATAGTCAAGGTGTCTCTGACGTCAAAGCTGGATAAATGTTTCAGAAATATTCAGACGCTTGTGCATCAGCATGGACACTAGATGCCATCTGTGCTTCTTATTTAGGATTCAGGATGTGAACTCGATGCTTGGTGGCTCCTCTGTGGATGCACTTGAGCTTGAGCAGATTTATGTGGTTGCTACCTAGCAAAGAATTAACAGCTTACATTGTTGAAAAGCAGACTGCCCTTCTGAAACAAATGTTCACCATCAGTTAGCTGGAATCCAATCCAATGGACAATATTGATCAACCTACTTATTCTCTGATTTTCTGTGGTGCTTCTTTTGTTATTGTTCCTGTACTGTTCTCTGTATAACTTTACAGGATTAGAAATAAAAGGCATAAAATATAGAAAATATTAGTTTAAAATCTTTAAACTAATGTCTTTAGATTTAAATCACAGACAATTTTTTGTGTTAGTCCTTTTAAAGTTTAAATATGTATTCTTGCAGCAACTGCATAAGCAGAAAAGCCAGTTAATGTTAAATTGGTTTATAAAATGCATAAAGCTTGAGATCCACATATTTAAGATTGTGCGCCTCCATCTGGTTTCTCTTTATCTCGCTACTTAACAGCTTACACACAGATGTGATTATCCCTCAAACCTGAAGATAATATTCTTTGTCTACATCACAACACTTTTGTGGGTAGCATGAGGTTTGGGAAATGTTGCTCCAGGAAGGGGTTGGGTTCGAATCCAAGGCGGGTCTTTTGTGTGGAGAGTTTGCATGTTCTCTCCAGGCCTGTGTGGGTTTTCTCCAGGTACTCTGTCTTCCCCTCGCAGTACAAAGACATAAATCAGATAAGGTTAATTAATTGGTGAATTAACTGCAGGTATAAATGTGAGCGTGAATTGTCTGTGTTTATGTGTATTAGTCCTCCAACTGAAGGTCGAACTGTCCCAGAGTCTTCCCCGCTTCTCGCCCTGTTACAGCTGGGATGGACTCCATCCTCCCCTTGAGCCTGAAGTGGAGAAGCAGAAGAAACAGATATTTTGGCACATTTATGCATCCCTTCTATCTCCTGTTCCCCAGGTGCCCCAAGCTGCTTTTGAGTCACGGTGTTAAGCTTTTATTTTTTCTTCTTGATGCAATTATGAGGTCTGAATTAATTATAGAACATAATATATAATAAAAGTATTCACTGTAATCATATTGGAAGTCAGTACAAATGAGATGGCGTAGGTGTTTTGATGACAATTATTGTGCCGAGGAACGATTTCACACACATAACATCACAGATTGACAAACAGTAAATGCAGTACATGCCGCCTGACTTGTACAGGTTAATAATATTGTCAGATTAAAACCAGTTGACACATCTAGACAACAACAAAAACTCAATTCAACTTCAGTGTAAATTCCCAAAAGCAAATATTAAAGCTAAAACTGTTTCCTGGTCTTTTATGCGCAACTGGTTTCTCCTCAGCCTCCACCAGCATTTACATTTCATTTCAACTTTGACTGAATCTCCCAGTTTTCCAGGCTGCTCCTTATTTTAAGGTGCACGTCCATCTTCTAATTTCAGGTACATGACCAACTATCATTACTATACTTCCTCCAAGAGACATTCTCCCCAAGTGTAGTATTTGTCTTTAAATTGTCTGCTGCATCACGTTTTACACCAAAATGAACCATCAGATCAGACTGGGATTAAGCCGGGGTTGAACTGGGCAGCTTCCGTGTATGAGCAGCACCTTCATCAAAATCTGTTTTGTATTGGGCGATAGGAAAAAAAAAATAGGTCACTTCTCACTCTCTCGCCATCAACATCACCCTGCCAATCTGCAGCCAGCCAAAGTGTAACCCTTCCCTCAATCCCCTCCTCCTGACCCTGGGCCTGCTCCAGCACTTAACAAGGATTTAATGTTTCCCAGTCATCTGTCAAGCAGATCAGAGCTATAATGCAGAGCAGCAGGTCCCGCAGATGAGAGCGCAGCCCGTCAGTCCCGAAAGTCTGGAAAAACAACAGTCGGGGGTGGGCTGCATAATCCGACAATTACTGTAATAACCCTCAGTCGCTCAATCCCTCACTCAAAAAGTGCTTTTCCTAATGAGAATCTCATGTTTGCGAGTTGAATGCAGTTTACAAGTTGAATGCAGTCTCTCTGGACATTTGCATATGTTGTTAGAGAGGTCATTCATAAAATACTACTTTTTACAATCCGTTGGCAGTATGCTGCTGCCAGCTGATCTCAGGGCAGCTTTTATTTAGACATTTCTGGCAGAAAGAGGATTCTCTGACAGAAAACAGAAAATATCACCATACGATGATAATGAGGGTGTTTGACATGATAGTTATCAGTTTCTTAACCCAGCGACTGCTGAATTGCAGCTAATAAATCTATGTAGCCAGGGTGTGTTGATTCTGTGATATAAAACTCCGTTATCAGGTGCAGCCACTCCTTTTCCTTCAAAGCTTGTTCAGCGTCTGGTGCAGCCTCATTCACTGTAGTATTAGTGCTAATTAGATGGAACAAATCTCTGTTTTTGTCTTGCATGTGCTGATAAAACGTAGTGAATTAATAATTAGTTAAATATTTTTTGAAATATTGTACAGCTTTTGATATGTGATTAACCTAACCAGGAAGTTTAGTAAATTAAAATAAACCCATTAAATGCTACTTCTCAATGTTTGATATTTATTAGCAGCTTTATGCCATGTTAAAGGTCTGTATTGGGGAAAAACTAGGATTTGGGAATAAATCGCGCTCCCTTTGTTTGTTCCATGATGATATGTCTGTTAATCATCTGCCAGGTTGGCCAGGCAGCAGCAGAGGTGTGGCTCATTTATGCTCAAAGAACTTTCTCAACGCTGATACATGAATAATGGTAATTACTGACTCGTCCATATAAAAAATAAGCCAGCATCTGTTATAGTTTAGAGCAGAGTTGAGCAGACACAATGCAGATTCACCTTCATTTTGTGCTCGCAGTTAAAGACTGTTGTTTTTGTTATCAGTTAACCTGTTACTGTATTCTATAAAAGGGGATCTCTCTTTACAGTCATGTTGGACAAAAGAAAGTGGCAAAAGTTAACACTAAAGATAATTTTTTTTATCATTATTTTACTTTTTATTCAATTAATTACTAATAGCTGCAGCTCTGGTTCAGTTTAATTCAGTTCAAGAATATCCCACATGTCAGAAGATCCCCTATGAGCAACAACTCTGCAACAGTGGAAAGGAAAAACTCCCTTTTAACAGGAAGAAACCTATAACTGAACCAGGCTCAGGGAGGGGCGGCCATGTGCCGCCACCGGTTGAGAGTGAGGGGAGGAATACGGGACAAAGGCGCACGGGCAAAAGCCAGAGATGAATAATAATCACTATAAGCACAGTGAGTGAAAAAAAGAAAGTGAAGAAGAAACAGCGCATCAAGGGAAGCCCCCAGCAGTCTAGGCATAACTAATGGAGGATTCAGGGTCACCTGATCCAGTCATAACTATATGCTTTATCAAAAGGGAATCTTAAAAGTAGAGAGGGTGTCCGTCTCCCAAATCCAAACTGGGCCCAAGCCTCTGCCTCCCGTTCTACTTTTAAATACTCTAGGAACCACAAGTAAGCTGGCAGTCTGAGAGCGACGTGCTCTGTTGGCATAATATTACCATAGTACTGAAGGCTTTTTGTGTTCTTGACACACGCCTGTTGCTTTCAGATGGTAAAAGTGTAGGTGGAAAGAACAATACTAGTGGTTGTTCCCACTTGCTTCTGAACATTGCGGCAAATATTGTGTACAGAGAAAAACCTTTTATGTGAACCGGTTGCTGTTAACATGTCGGCTTTACAGTATGCTGTCTGCAGGGTAAGAAAACAAAACAGAATGTCTGAACGAGTCGCACTGAACAGCATATTTACAGTATGAAGGACCGAGCTCTTCATCGCGCTGTCTCCCTCCATCTGTTATCCTCAAGGACGTTCGATCAGACCAAAGCAGTTTGGATACGCTCTATTCATGAGAGTTTTTATTATGCTTACAACCGTGACCTGCATGCATGGGCTTACACAGTGCTCCCATATTTATATAAGCTACACCTGAATGCACTGCATGCATTTATTTATTTATTTGAACAGAAAAATGTATTGGTAAAAGCTTGTTTTCATCTGCAGCCCTTCACCAGTTTCTCTTAATGAAGTGCAGATAAATTTACATTGTTTAGATTCCAAACATTAAAGATAATAAAACTATTGATTAAAACTTATGTAATCTTTTTTTTTCTGACCTTCATCTCACAAATTACAGATTTCACAAAAAGAAAAAGCTGGAGGTTCACAAGAGAGAATGATCACAAGTGATTTCACCACCAGGCATTTGTATAAAAGATGTTTTTCACAGCAGACACTTTTTTGGTCATATGATGGACACAACATTATAAAACTTGAGCATCCAAATAGTCATTTTGATTGTTTTATGTTTATGTTACCACTGAAGTCTAGATATTGTTGTTTTTATTGTAGCTGGTTTTAATTCTGCTTGTGATGGTATTAAATTTTTTTTAAAAAGCCATTTTAGTTGGGAACATACATACGCTACTGATTGTTTTACATTTTTCAATAATTCAGTTACTGTATTGATCTAAACCTATGAATCCTTCAGAACTGAAGAAGCTTCTCACATGAGGTGAAACGTCTTCAAGCAACTTAAAGAAGTCCAGACGCTTTTCTTTCCAAGCTCCTTACACTATGATGACCTAGATGACTGAGAACCTTCACAGACATATGGATCCTAATATACTAACAAGTTTATTCAGAAACTCTAGGAACAAAAGGTTTTATTTTTTATAAACTCTGAATTTCCAAATTTTCCAAGAAATGGTGCAAAGTGAAAGCGGTTGCTCTTTTCCTCTCTTTGTTACCAGGCTCGATGGATCCATGCTTTCGTGATATATACCGAGTTCTAACCCTACCTTCTGAATGTTGCTGAGGAAATTGAGACTCATCAGACCAGCCTAAGTTTTTCTAATCTTCTCTTGTCCAGTTTTGGCAATCCCAAGCCTTAGCTTCTTACTGTTAGCTCAGCATAGTGGAACCCAGAGTGGTCTTCTGCTCCCGTAGTCCATCTGCTTAAAGGTTTGATGTGTTCAGGGATGCTCTTCTGTAAATCTTGGCGGTAGCGAGCGGTTATTTGAGTTACCGTTGCTTTCCTATCAGCTCAAAGCAGCCTGGCCATTCTCCTCTAACATCAACAAGGCATTTTCCCCTGGAGAAGTGTGGCTCATTAGATATTTCCTTTTTCAGATCCTTCTCTGTAAACCTTAGAGATACCTTACAGATAGCAGATCAGCAGTTTCTGAAATACTCAGACCAGCCTGTGTGGCACTAACAGCCATGCCACATTTGAAGTCACTTAAACACCTTTCTTCCGCATTCTGATGCTCAGTATTGCGCCTAAATGTATTGAGTTTCTGTCATGTGACTGGCTGATATTTGCATTATGTGCAGTTGAATAGGTGTCCCTAACAAAGTGGCCAGTGAGTGTAACTGTGACAGTAATCAGAAGCAGATTGATCCTGGATTTATAAACTTTCTAATACGAATTGGGAACGTGTCACAAACCTTTGGTTGAATCCTATAAAATAAATTTCAGCAGTGAGGCGTCTCTATAGGAGCATATCAGTGTTACAGGCTCTGCACACGTGTAATGCGGTGGTGCTGAACCGTATGTCACTGCCGCACAGTCATTTTAATATCATCTGAGCTGCCGCACACCGTGCGCATGAACCAAAACAGTGAGTACCCAGCACATCACGGCTTTGCATCCACTCTCCCATGCTCTACTTGTGTGACCTCCCCCCGCCCCCATCCGTCTATATAAACTGCAGGGAACCCCCATCAGGGCATTAAGAGACTTCACTCAGCTGGAGATTACCGAGGGATGAGGCTGCAGGCACATCAAGAAGGCAGAAGCTGTAAATTTCGCTCCGGGATTTATCCAGAAAGTGTGTTTTATTTGTATTTTTGGAAATGCACGAATTAAACTTTGAAATCGGTGTTCCGCAGAAACAGGTTTAAGCAGCATATTAAGGTCTTGGGCCTGAGTTAATGCAGTAGAACCAACAGGGGGGAACTTCTGATTATCTGAGACTAAGTTTAGTCACCTTTAATCCCAGAGAAACGAGACGCTTCTGGTTCACCTGAGAAGGATAAAAAGCTTCTGAAGTGTCTTTTAAGAAGTAAGAAGGCTGTTTGTTTCTGTGCTGGAAGAGGTTTAATCCCACCGCTGTGTATAATCCAGTCCATCCCGATTTTGCCGCCGGCACCATGCTGTCCAGTGTGCGCCGTCACAGCCTCCGCCTGCAGAACGAGCTCCACCGGTGGAGCATCTGCGACGCGGGCAGCCACCCGCTCTCGGACAGCCTCCTGGCGAGGGTCCCCGCCTGCATCTCTCGCTCCAAATCCTGCGCCAGCTCCGCCGGGGAGTCGGACGGGAGCAGAGGGAGCTGGTCCTCCTCGGACTCAGTCATCTCCACCGACTCCGCCGGGGAGCACTCCGCGGAGCCCGGGAGACCGTATCGGGTGGTGCTGCTGGGGGCCAGCGGGGTCGGTAAGACGGCTTTCGCCAGCATCTTCGCCGGTGCAGCGGACAGCATGGACAGCGACGACTGCGAGCTCTGTGGAGGTGAGAGAAAGACCTTATTAAAGTGCCCGAGAAAGTTACACTTCTATTCTTCCTGTAATACTCGTGTGTATATTGTTATATGAATATATATAAAATAACATAGTAATAGAAATCATAAAGTAGAAGAAATAAATTGTATTTATTCTACTTTGTATAGTGTATATTTGTCTCCTATTTTTGCGTTAGCTGCCCTGCTATAACAATGTAAATTTACAATAACAATGTAAATTTCCCTGCTATGGGATTAATAAATCTTATTCTATAATAAAACCTTAGCGCTGCAGTTATTCTAATAATAATGCTGTTTCACGTTTTGCTGATTTAACTCAGATCTAAGTGTTTGATTCCTGTTTAAATTCAGATGAAGTGACTGAAAAGGAAATTGAAGTGGATGGAGAGCCTGCCTCTATAACTCTGATTGACACCTGGGATTCAGAGGTGAGTTTTTTTACAAAATGAATCAAAGAAGAGACTTCACCTGCCTGTGTGTGAGCATACTAAGCCCTGTGTGTGCTTTGCAGACTGACAGTGAATGTATGTACGAGCGGTACATGCAGACTGGGGATGCCTACCTGTTGCTGTACTCTATAACTGACCGGGCCTCATACCTGAGAGCATCTGAGCTCCGGATAACCCTGCGTCGCTTCCGCCCTGCCCAGAACACACCGATTATCCTTGTGGGGAACAAGTGTGACCTGGTGCGACGCAGAGAGGTGTCAGTGAGTGGTAAGGAGGCCTAATCTGAGTCTGTTTATGCTTCTCTTCTTTTGATAAGATGATCAAGTGCCTGAAACTGTCTCCTCCCTGTTTCAGAGGGTCGCGCTTGTGCCGCTGTGTTCGACTGCAAGTTCATCGAGACTTCGGCCGCCATGCAGCACAACGTCTGGGAGGCTTTCCGCGGCATAGTGCGACAGCTACGTCTACGACGGGACTCCAAAGAAGCCAACAAACGCCGCAGGCACAGAAGCTGCACTACCCGCCGAGAGAGCATCCCTATGAAAGCCAAACGTTTCCTTGACAAAGTGGTGGCAAAGAACAACCCCAGCGTGGCGTTCTGGCTGAAATCCAAGTCCTGCCATGATCTCTCTGTGCTGTAGGAGCCTGATGGGTGAAGCCAGATCTACATCACACCTTTGAGCAGGAGAACAAGTTACTAGGTGGAGGATAAGCCTACATCTGAGGTGGCTACAAAGTTGGATGGTTCGCACGCAGCCTTCACGGTGTTCACATCCACCCTCCAAACAGCCGGGACGGTGTTAGGAACGCGTTGCAATCCAGCACAGACTGAGAGGACTCGGCTTAGATTGTCTGCCTTTGAAATGAACTTTGTTAGAGGCCTCGTGTCTGTGTGACAGAAATGTCTAAGATTAGAGACCAGCTGATGGAAACTGAGAAAAGGAAGTTATTTATTTATTTATTTTGTTGTTTGTGTTTTGAACAAACGCATTTTAACAGCCTTTTCTCTCCTTTCTTCTCTTTTTTCCTGATCAGTTTGCTCCGATTTTTTGCCAAATTTTGACTGTTGATCCCAAAGTGCTATGATTTGTAAGCTACTTTGTGCAGTTAATGTCTTTGATTATGTGTACGATGATCTTTTGACAGTTACTTTATTTATACGTGTCGTATTTTGCACTTGTTGTACATAAAACCACATTGATAATGTATCTTTTTTTTTGTTTTAAGTGTTGCTTGATGAAATAAAGTGACATAACAGCTTTTGGAAGGGAAAAAAATAACACTCTTTTGTCTGCCATCTCCACATCACTGATGAGAAATGATAATGGGTGACTCAGCTTTGACACAAAGGAGACACACTTGGACAAATAGGGTCTCGCAGCAACACTGCGCTGATGCAGGATGAGTCAGGTGGTGACATTAAACCTGAACTTACTTCAGCAACATTAGTCCCCTGCGCGTCTGATTGGGTACGGTGATTTGGCTCCCAGTGTGGCACCGGACAAGCTCTCAAGCTTGGTGTTGTTGGGAAAACGGTCAAATGCAGAAAAATGTGTTGCCAAGGTAACATTCAGAGGAAGTGTGTTTGGTTCAGAGAGCGTCGGGCAGATGGTGTTGGCCGCAATACCGGGCTGTGTGCACATACAGAGCCACGCTTTACATAACAGAGTCACTTCCAGCTTCATCCGCTGAACCATCGACTCTCCAGTCATAGGTTCTGGTTAAATAGCGAGGCCTGTGAAACAGTGACTCACTCGCAGCCTGTTTTCCTACAGTCACACAGTTTTGTGGTTTGTGTGTCCAAGCAGCTCTCCACAGCTTGTAAACCTCTCAGCTCAGGATGACTTTATGCATCAGGTCATATAACAGATAATTCCAGCTGATACGTGTGAGGTTGGGTCATAAAGATGAAGCCTTTAAGACACACCTTCTTTTTCCTGTTTTTACAGTTTCATGTGCGTCTTGACCTCCTGAATTGACCTCAAAGCTTTGCATTCCCATGAGGCAGTGGATTGTCAGTGCAATCAGCGAGTCGGTCCTATTGTCTACGCATAGCTCCTTATCAGGTGCTGCTGCTGATGGAAAATCTGCCAGGAAGCACAGCAATGGTGCATAGGTCAAAGTCTAAGAGGTAATCAGAAACTTAAACAATGAGCAGCGAAGAAATGAGAACGATTACACAAATTTCCCCCCCTCGTTTTCCCCGCTTCTTGTTCTATTTTTGTCCAGAATTCACGCACATGCCGGCTAAAATTCACAAATGCTTTGCTGAGACGTTCCCTTTAAAGAGTTTGTTGTTTTACAAACACTAATCAGTACTCTACAAATCCACAAGCAGTTGAGTGTTTCAATAAAACCCCCATCTTACTTTAATAGACAGGTGTTTTATTGAATTCTTTATTTATAATTGTTCTTTTCTTCCAGTCTTTGTTGCTTTTGTCTGCTTCTTTCCCATTGGCCAGCTTGGCAGAAGGGCAGGGTGATTAGACAATCATTAGATCCAATAAAACATTGCTGGTTAGTGGCTGGTTAACGTTTGACCAGGACAGGATGGAGCTGCTGAGATCAGTCTGACGAGTGTCTCAGTTGCTCTCTCCTCTAAGGTAAGCCACCTCGCTCTCTTGTCTCCCAAGTTTCAGGTTTGTTTCAGGAGAATTTGGAGAATTATTTTTCGGGTGTGTCGCCAGAAACAAACAGGACTGCTTGTGTTGGTTTTTATAGATTGTGCGATGACGGGTTTAAAATGTTCTCAGATTATCGCTGAAGGGCCATGATCTTGACTTGACTTTGGCAGGGCCTTAGATAAGGTGTTGGCATATTTTACTGCCTTACTGCTCTCCTTCTTCCTGGGTTGTTCTCGGCATTTTAGAATAGGAGGAAGGTAAGTGAACGGGACTTTAAATTTGGTATCATAGCAGCTGAATATAGCCAGACAAAGGTCATCCAGTCATTGATCTAAGAGGATAAAGCGAGAGGGGCCTGTAGCTTTGGATCCATGTTTGTGTATTTATCCCAGCTTCAATTTAATCAAGTGTCAAACGTCTGTTAGTTTCTCCTCTGCATACCAGTTAAGTCGCTGTAGGTGGACGTTTAGAAACTAGTGACACTGCTGAGGGACTTGCCAGTTAAAGGTCTGCTTCGCAGCAGATGTTAGTTAACAACATGGAGACAGATATTCTTATAAAATGCAGAAAACCTGCAGATAAATAAGGTGTTCAGACAATGGGGTGACTTCAAAAGTGTCCTTTGGCACAAAAAGGTCATTTGGCTCGACTCAATGTCACCTTCACTCAACCCTTTGACTTTACCCTTCTGTTTCGCTTGAACTTTACAGCTCCAGAATCTCTACATATCTTATTTACCAACTTAAAAGAATTAAAAGTGTGATTTTTCTTTAATTGTCAGTAGCGACTGTCACATTATTTCTTTAGTAAACAAGCATTACTCTGGCCTTATAACTTGGATGCTTCTGCATTCAGTGCATTCTGTGTAGTACTTTTTTTTCAGGGGAAACGGTTGCTTTAAATGCAAAATGCAGGAAAAGCTACAGATTCATTGAAGTTATGTTTATTCAAGCGTCTGAGGAGACAGCCGTAAAGTCATTGCACTGGTTTGGTGTTATATACATATATACATATGTGTACACCCACTTTACAGAAAGAGAAAGACTCGGACACGAACACCTGACGCTGCTTTAAAAGGCATCGACTTTCATTTTCTTCTGTGCACTCGGGTGGGTGGTTAACCTGGAAGGTGTAGGTGGAGTCCCATGTGTAAGCACTTCAGCACAAAGTATGCACAAAGAGAGATACAGTGCACACGTGCAGATTCAAGGACAGAGGACACGCTTTCTTTGTGACACTGTGGACATTACACATCAATGACACACTGCACTGAACGGAGAAAAGGGTTGAGAGGGTTTAAAGATTCCTCTGTGGAATTGGTAATAATCCACTACATGGGTTTTTTAGTGTTTCCGCAACAGTAGAGCACAGTGAATATTTTCCACAAAAATGACACAACCTCTGAAACCTCCTTAAACATTTTTTTCTAACCCTCCTCCTCGTCTTCCTCTTCCTTCTCAGGCTGTGATAATGACACCCATGGTGCATCTGTTGTTGCTCCCGCTGCTGCTCAGCATTGTGAGTACACGAGCGCCGGCCAACTGCTGCTGCTGTTCTTCAATACATATTCAAATGCATGAACCTGTTAAAAGATCTGTGAAATAGTCAGCGTCGATTAATGCTACACAGGGAGCGCATGAAAGAAAACACTTACAACTATCAGCAAGGTTAATGAAGAGTCTGTGAAACAGCCCTCAGTGACTCATTTTAAAACACTCACAGAAAGGGTTGCTAAACGGAGCGTGGGCCCTTTGTCTGTAGACTTTGCTCTCCCATCATGTAGTTGAATATAAAAGTTCCTCCACTGTTAAGTCATTTTGGTTCAATAAATAACTGGGCTGTAAATACTGCCCTCAATGCTTGACTGATTTCACCGGAGCTAAAGCTAAAATGGCAAATTTAGGTATGAGTGTGAGAGGTTTTCATTTTTTCTTGCCCTTTTCTGTACTCGATGACCTTTAACCTTTATTTCTGCGCTGTAATAGGCTGGTGGGAAGGATCTGGAGGAGAAGAAGGGCCCCTTTGAGAACACAGTGCTGGATGTGCCAGAGGCGACCCCAGTGCCCTATCCTTTGTTTCAGGTAATATAAGCATGGCAGCAGCTGGTGTAATATTGTCCATTTTTGAGGTGGATGAGCTGCACATGTGCCACGCGCTCCATTTATCAAACACCTCAGTCAGATAAGTGTCACTAAACCAGAACCAGCACCTGAGAAGTTATCTTATCTTAATCAAGATAGGAAAATAATAAATAGTAAAAAAAAAACCAACCTCTGAATATAAAGTATTGTTGCAGATCTTTGTTGCTTTGTTATTGCTCCTCTCTCGGCCATCTCACAGGCCTTCACGTTTACTGTAAAAGTTTGGTAACATCATCATCATATTGTTTTTTCACTAGCTGGGAGCGTGTTCTCATTTTAGGTTTGACAGTGTTTTAGTAGATAAAGGTGAATGGCTTGGATGTGAATTGAGCCGCGGTTTGGAGAAGGCCTCGAAGAGGACTTGTGGCAGCTCCTAGGCCTAGCAGATCCCAGTGTACTAAATGCAAGAGAAGAAATTAAAGACTTAAAAAGGGGAGGGAAGGAGGGGCACGTAAGTGAGAATGAACAGCTTGTAGAACTGGGGGAGCATATATAGATAAGAAGCAGAAGGAGCGTGTTTGGAGGCGTGGTCCCGCTCCTGAAATTTCGATACTTTATCTCCCATAAACTCTCGCTCTCCATCAAACTTCCATTTTAATCAATCAGTCGTCTATTTGCAGCAGCTGTAGCTTTGCAGATATTGGTTTCATTGCCATTTCTTGCATACCGTGCAGTCAAACTATTCCCACAACAGCTTAATAGGTTTGAGGTCCGGTGACCACGCTGGGCACTTCATAATGAGCTGACTGCTTCCTCTCGAATTGTCGTCCCACAGTTTGGAGCTGTATTTGGGGCCATTGTCCGGTTGTTGGAGATAACTGGCTCCACCGGGTAGCCAGTTTCAGACGTAACTCTTTATTTTTAGCTGGCCCTAAAAGATTTTTCCTTTCTGTTGACTCTGTGGGTTTTGTAGGTACCATTTTAGTCTCTAGAGAGTCCGAACCAGTTTGACCTGCTCTGTGAAAATAGGTGCTACATCCATCTCCTTTTTTGTAAATGTCCACATGGAATTCATTTTTACTTCCTAGAACAAGAATACTCTGACTGGCTCCAGGGGAAAGTTTTTCTTTAACCACTCTGAGTGCATAATCACACCCACAAAGCCTGCGGTTCCTGACGCTCAGCACTCAATCAAATTTATTAATAAAACAAGAAGCAGCAGAAAGCGCAATCCTCCACCAAGGCAGCTCACTCTCTGGACAGTGATTACTTTTATGGGAACTTTATTGGATTTTGTATATATTCATTATGTTTTCTCTTCTTCTTTTTAAAGTACTTTAAGAAATTTATAGTTCAGTATAAATCAGAGAAAAGTGGTATCACAGATGCTTACTTTGAATACACAAACATTATGTAGGAGTAGGTTATGGATAATAGGTATTGATTTAAATAACTAGACATGAATAACCTGAGCTTGTTATACAATATTACACCACAATTTATTTCTAGATAACTAGGCAGCTTCTTCTCTTTCTCATCAAACACTTTCTTTAGGCGGGTTTCGGCGGATTTTTATAAAATCCCAGGCCAGGAAAATCACCTTCACGTTTTTTTGTGTTTTATCCTCAGCTACTTTGACACAAAGACATCTGCTGTGATGCTCACACCTTTAATAAAGTCTCGAAAATGTCAGCTTTCCTTTTATAGATACAAAAATATGTAAATGTACTGATCTGAATTATAATATTTCTGACTGAGGCAAAATTTCCCAGATTCAAATCCAATCGAATCGAATCGAATCGAATCGAATTGAATCGAATTGAATCGAATTGTGGATCGAATCGATTCAGGACCTTGTGAATCGGAATCGAATCGATTCTAGAAATCAGTGACGATACCCAGTCCTACAACACACCACACTTGTGAAAATAATATTTTTTGTCAATTTTTGATGATTAAATCTCAAGATGACCTTGAAGACCTTGGTGGATGTAAGCCAGATTTTAACTGATCGTTAACGTGACCCAAATCTATATCCCTATGAAGTTTTATCCAAATTCATTAAAAACTTTTCGAGCTATCATGTTTACAGAGAGAATGACGTGGCAAAGTTAAATCATTTTTACATTTACTAGCTACAGCTGTCTTCAGACGCACTAATGTAATCGGATGGGATTTAGATCGATTAGACTTTTTTAGAGAGCAGGTGGGGGGTCTGACTCACAGGAAATGGTTTGGGCCAGAATCAGACCCAGAACTGGGCAACCTTTTGGCATATGAGTCATCTGTTCAGCCAGGTGAGCTGTAGTGGTGCAATGGTCCAAATGCAATGAATTTTCATTGAGTAACATGCTGATGGTAAAGACTGCTGAAAGTGGGGCTCTGTACTCCTTTACAGATACCTCAATAATGCTTCACGATTAATGTTTCCATGAATCATTTTAGACATTTTGTGTGAGTTTTTGGTTAATTTTAATGTTATTTCAGTTTAAAAAACAGATACATGCTTCTTTTAAAAATAGAGATATTTCTAAACACCCCATTCTTTTAGTGTAGCCTCTGATCTGGAAACCACTGGACCAATGGCAACAGCAGCTGGATGTTACTTATGTTACAGCGGTGATACATTAATATAAACATTTAACATTGATCACTTTTACTGTTGTGCACTTTTACTTCAGTGGGGTTTTTACAGCGGATCCTTGTGTTTTTATTTGAATATGTTGTATTTATATACTGGTTTAAAATGCAGGAGAGTACTTCTTCCATTAATGCGTGCAAATCAGAAACTTGCAGTCATACTCAGATTAACTGTCAAGTATGTGATCTTTTAAGGAAGTTATGGTGTTTTCCCCTTTTTGTTCACTAAAAAAGTTACCACTTTTTTGTCTGAGATCAAATGAAACTCAAGAAGCGATGAACAGACCTGTTTTTTGTGGTCAAAGTGTCCTGATTTTTTTCGTCTGCTTCTTTCACTCCTTAGTTTCAGGTGACAGATCCACATGTTAATAACTTCAGGCTGAGTGGAGAAGGTGGGCAAGACATTAGTATTTCAAAGGATGGGTGGCTTTATCTGGAACAACCTCTGGACTGGTCGCGAGAGGAGCACTACATTATCATGGTAACACGATATCTTTATTCAAATACATGGAAAACCGTGCTCACATTGCATTAGGCACACGGGACACACACTCGTGCATAAAAACTCATGTTCGTGCACAGGTGGAGGCACTGGCAGATGAAGAAGTGGTGGAGGGCCCGATTTATGTGACTATAAATGTTTTGGATGTCAACAACAAAGCACCGTACTTCAACCAGAGTGTCTACACAGCTGTGGTTCGGGAGAATACGCCAGCAGGTTGTGCACACTTCTACCTGTTGTGACATTTTTGCTTTGCATATTTTAATTTTTTATCCTTGCTCGCTCGATCTTTTTTAAAGTACTTATGATAGAACAGGTGGCCTTACGTCTAGTTCATCACGGGCAGTAATAACAGCTGCCCCCTGTTGATTTCAACACTTTCATCTTTTTTTAAGTAAACCTTTATGCTGAAGAGTACACGTGATTTAAGGAGTTTGCATCTTTTAGTCCATAACCTGCAAATTACATGTGCTATTCATTTTAATGAGAGTGATTTTTCAAAGCAGATAAAAGAATTAGAGCTTCATTTCTCCCCTTCGAGGCTTTAATTTTACTTGATTATGAAAGTCAGCTTGCAGAGGTCTTCAGTGCAGTCGGGCATTCATCACAGTGGATGTTTCATCTTTTTCATTTTGCCACTGAATGCTTTCTGCTCAAACCTGGGACTTTAAACTCAAGCTGTGACACCAAGTTTGTTTAGATCTACACATTTGAGTTTTAAACGTAAGTCAAAAATGAAAGAGTTTTGGGACAGTAGTGTGGCGTGGCGGTAGCACCTCACAGCAAGTAGGTCCTGGGTTTGAATCCTGCATCTGACCTTTCTGTGTAGAGTTTGCTTGATCTCACCAAGTACTCCGGCTTCCTTCCACAGTTCAAAGAAATGCAGTTAGTTGGGTTAAGTTAATTGATCATGTGACATATTGCCAATAGTGTACCCCGCCTCTCTGCTAATGGCAGCTGGCTCCAGCCACCCTACAACCATTAATTTGAGTACATAGTAATATGTTTGGTGTTAAATTAAAGTGCAGCTAATGTGTAGCTCAAAGGATAAAGCGTGCACCACTGTATTTGTTTTTTCAGAGAACCCTTTAAAGGATTCCTTGTATGCATGTGGATTAAGCAGTATTTCTTTAAGTAGACAGTGTGAGTCACCATACCTGTCTCTATGACTTTAACGTAAGTTTTCTGTGTGGCTCTAGCTGTCCCATTTACCCGAGTGTTTGCGACGGATCAGGATGACCCGGAGACTCCAAACGCTCGTCTGAGATACAGCCTGGTCAGCGAGATCCCCAGCATACGAGACACAAAGCTGTTTCAGATCAACCCCGACACTGGAGAGATCTCCACAACAGAGCAAGGTAGCACCAAAGTTCTCACAGTTCTCCCCCCGGAGAGGGAAGTAGTATGTAATCAGTTTGTCTGTTAGCAGTGCAGCATCCACAGTTTTACGATTATCATTCAGTGTGATGGTAAATACCAATAACAGCTCGAGCTGATCTGATTTTAGTGAAAATCAGGTGAAGGTCACACAAAATGTGAAAATCAGGAAAATCTTTACATTACCCATTGTTTTTTCAAGTTTAACAACAGTTTACTAGGTTAGTATCTGGGTTGGTTAAGCATTTGACCTTGACTTTCATTGTTAGCACCCAAGGTCAAAGTTAAGCTTGAAAGAAAATTCAAGAAACAATATTGAGTCATATATCATGTGAAAGAGCACGAAGAAAGCTGCACAACACGCCTTTTATTTCTTCGGTAAGAAGCACTACGACATCACAGTGAAGCCACAACCAGGCGATGTCTTCATGTTGTAATGAAAACATCAAAGTTTTAGATCAGCTTCAGGGGGATTGTGCTTCTAGTAAGTATTTATTTTGATTTCATTTTGACTTTTTGGTTTCCAGATTGGGTTTTATGATTTTATCTTATTTTTTATTGTTTTTTAAAATGTTTAATTTTTGTTTAATTTTTATTAGTTTCAGTGTTAATTTCGTCTTTATTACTTTATTATTTATAGCAAATACCAGAGGCAAGATTTTGGAAAATCAACTTATATATTACAATATAAAGAACATTTTTAAAAGCAGTCAACTCACAGGGTTGTAGACATCCAAACCTCAATAAAAACATCCATCGAATCCTCATCAGGCAGTTTGTGATACAAATTTTACCAAATTAACAAGTGAGGACATTTCCTCTGCACACCTGACATGTGTGTATATGACCGGTTTATACAGGGAGAAATAAATATATATTTATTATAACCTCTGCACACTTCTTCACTTACCACTATTTTAATGGATTTAGGTCATAATAATAATAATAATAATGGATTGGAAATATATATAATATATATATTTTAGTAAGTTTTCCAAGTTTACAAAATCATTTCAGTTGGTTTAAAAAAATTTTCACAGTTAAATAAAATGTTTGGGTTTTTTCACATCTAATTTTAGTTTAGTTTTAGATTACAACAATAACGTTGGGTAGCACAGAGACCTGAAGCCAGCCATAGAAGCACAGAACTCTGTGTGGCATCCGTGGAAAAGTCTTTAATCTGTGGCCACCGTCTCTGCCTGTAATCTGGCAGATCATCTTGTGTACTCAAGATTAATGCTGATTGAAGGCAGGTTGCCTAAATGTGTCGCGTGACGCTCATCACTGATTACTTTGAGTTCAATTAGGAGTTTGTTTCCCCTCCTAGATCACCTGAAGCGCGTCTGCGATGTGTGTGAGCATGCTCGCTGGTGTTTGATGCGTGTGTGTTGTTTTAACAGGGCAGCAGCTGCTAAAGGCAAGGGAGGGCATCCAGTATGCCAGGGGAGAAGATCGGAGCATTGAAACTCTGAAGAGAAAGTTCGATGACTACTGTTCGGTGCAGGAGGTCCCCTACGAACACAACCCCTTCTTCACCTGTGTGCAGAGAGCAGGTTTGTTTCCAAAGGAGTCGTCAGTAAAGCTGAACAGTTAACGCTGTCAGTTAACAAGATCTGGGCATAATCTCACACAATTTTCAGACGTTTTATAGTCAAGATGAACAGTTTAATGGAGCAAATACTCATCTGAACGATTAATATTGAAAATAAGCTTGAGTTGCAGCTGCAACAGTGGAGAAATTTCACGATGAAGGACGAAGACTAATAAGAACATAGACAACAACATCTGGGCTTTGATGGTGCTCTTTAAAGTCGGAGCATATGATGGTGCAGATTGAAGGATTGTGTTAATGTAGATAAACAGACTGTAATGAAGAAGTTGCTGTCAGCAATTAGCGCTGGGTGCTGAGTTGATGAGTTCAGTTGGGGAGAGAGGTTTAGTCGCGTCCATCGGACTCAGCTTTTCAGAATAAGAGATTTGCTGGAATGTTTTAGTGAGTTTTACCCCAAAGAAAAACTCCTTGGTTCAAATTGAAATATTTATTCTCCACTTGTGGTGTCAGAGATGAGACGGCAAAACTTGGACCCCCTGGAAGACCCAGACTACACCCTGTTTGTGCGCGTGCAGGACCTGGAAGGAGCTTCGCAGAATGCGCTAAGTGGAAACAGCAGAGTCCAGATTGCTGTGCAGCAAAACCTGTGGAAGAATCCCGGACCCATACGCATTAGAGAAAACTTAGAGGAAACATACCCACTAACCATTGCTAAGGTGTGCTGAGATTCATATATTCATACTCCTAACTGCATCTCATCTTTATCCATCAACTGACCATCCTAGTCTGGACCCTGCCTGTCTCTCTCTCTCCATCCAGGTCCAGTCTAATGACCCTGATGCCAGATACGTACTGGTCCAGAAGGAGCGAGAGCTGAAATTCCCCTTTGAGATCACACAAAATGGAGAAATAATGGTGACAGAGAAGCTGGACAGAGAAAGCAAAGAGAGGGTAGATAACACATTTGTTCAATAAGTTATATAAAAATAAAGACGCACTTCTAGGAGTTTTTCTTGAGCTTCAGTTGGTTCCGTTTCCAGTTCATCCTGGTGGTGCTCGCAAAGGATGAAAATGACAACGAAGTGGATCCACCCATGGAGATTTACGTGTTGGTGGACGATGTGAATGACAACGCACCTGTGTGCGATGAGGAGACTGTGTTTGAGTTCCAGGAGAATGAGCCTGTAGGTAAGGATGCCTCCGTCGAGGTGCGCAGCATCCATATGGGTGGTGGTTTCTTCAGCCACAGGCAGCCTGTTGAATTCAAGAATATTTCTAATTTGTAAAAAAGTTTTTTCGAAGTTTCATGACAGACGTGAGGGATTCTCACTGCATCTCCTTATTCCAGGTGGCCTCGTAGGAGAGCTGCTGGCTCATGATAGCGATAAAGAAGGGACACTGAATTCTGTTTTGACTTACACCATCTTGTCCCAAAATCCACCCACCGCCTCCAAAACTTTCTCCATCGACGAATCTTCTGGAGCAATTCGTACACTGCACTTGCTGCGGCGAAGGGAAAATGCGGTCTACAACCTCAATGTCCGAGTCAGTGACGCAGGTAACATACTGTATGAAAGCACACCTGTAGGCTGAGTTTAGTTAACGTTTTTAACTTTGGATGAAGTTTTTATGGCTTTTCTCTCACAGAATTCAGCACAAATTGTAAGGTTGTCGTCAAGGTCATTGACGTCAATGATGAGCTGCCCAAGTTTGAGAAGAATGATGTAAGTATGGGAACCTTTCGAACGCTGGCTCTTGTTCCTCATTCTGACTGGCTGGTATTGCTACTGTGTCTGTTTCTGTGTCCGTATGCAGTACGGCAACGAGACTCTGGCAGAGGACACTCCTCTGGGACACACACTTCTGACCATCAAAGCGACAGATAATGACGACCCAGACACCGGCAGCTCGGAGATCCAGTTCATCATCTCTGAAGGAAACACCGACGACGTCTTTGCCGTGGAAACTGACGGCAAAGGTGTTGGTTATCTGGTTCTGGCTAAGGTGGTGATCTCCATTCTCTCTGTTTCATTTCTTGCAAACTTTGATCTTTAAGTAGCTGCTCCAACTTTTCTGGTCCCTTTTAAATAGTTCCGATTATTAAATTCTCGTGATGGAGTTTTTTGTTGTCTTTGTATCTTTTTTGTATTTTTGCTTATAATTGTTGAAAATGAAAGAGCTGAAGCTAGTAGTCATCATGCATGTAACAGCAACATTAGAGTTTGGTCATACATGATTTTATGGCCATAGTAAATGATCCTTGTTTACCCCTAAACCTGCATGTCCATATAACTCATTTGGATTTTAGTGCTTTTCAACACTCTGTTGTAAACTTTCATCATCATCTCTGCCTCTCTTTTCTTTTGTGGTTCCTCTAAAACCTTTTTTTCTCCTCCTTCCTAACAGCCTCTGGACTTTGAGACCTCTCCCAGTTACAGGCTCCAGATTGATGCTCGTAACCCAGAGCCGCTGATGGAAAGTCTCAAGTATGGCAGCGAGTCCACCGCCTTTTTCTCTGTGTCGGTCATCGATGTAGACGAGGCTCCAAAGTTCAGCATGGACATCCTGGATGTGACCATATATGAAAACATCACCAAAGGATCCGTGCTGCTCACTGTGCATGCAAAGGACCCAGAGGGCAAAGAGATCGGGTAAACACACCAGTGACTGCTCAGTGTCTGGGTACTAAGTACTTAAAAAGTTGTAGCTGTTTAAAGATTTAGTGAAAGCTGCTACATAATACAGGAAATATACACAGTGTACAGGAAGATGCAGCTAAGGGTAATGGCCCTCTACCTAATGCCAGGGGTTAAGGTATGTGTAACATTTTAAGTCAAAACTTGTGTTGCAATTTTTTTTTTGTTGTTACAATTACACTGTATTCCCAAAAGTATTCACTCATCAGCCGTCATACTCAAATGAACTTGAGTGACATCCCATTCTTAATTGATAGGGTTTAATATGATGTCAGCCCACCCTTTGCAGCTGTAACAGCTTTAGCTTGTCTTGGAAACAAGTGTTTACAGGGAATTTGTGAGGGCAGACACTGATTTTGGATAAGAAGGCCTGCCTCACAGTTTCCACTGTAATTCACCCCAAAGGTGTTCTTGGGATCAGGTTGAAGTCAGGACTGTGCAGGCCAGTCAAGTTCTTCCACACCAGCCTCACTCATCCACATCTTTATGGACCTCGCTTTGTGTACTGGTGTGCAACCATTTTGGAACAGGACAGGGCCATCCCCAAACTGTTCCCACAAAGTTGGGAGCATGAAATTGTTCAAAATGTGTTGGTATGCTGAAGCATTAAAAGTTCCTTCATTAGAACTAAAAGCGCAACTCCTGCAAAACAGCTCACACGTTGGCCCAATGCAATCAGACAAGTACTGTTCTCTTGGGCACTGCCAAATCCATTACATGAATCTCTCTTTGCACTGTTCTTGGGATAATCTGAAGGCCACATGAAGTTTGGGGGTCTGCAACTAACTCTGCAGAAAGTTGGTGAACAATGTGCACTATGCACCTCAACATCGTCTGTCCTGGCTCTGTAATTGGATTGCTCTTATTCCCAACTTTTATTTAATACCACTAACAGCTGACTGTGGAATATTTGGTAGTGGGATCTTAGCACGGTACCACGCTGGAATTCACTGAACTCCTGAGAGCGACCCACTCTTTCAAAAACTTTTGTAGAAGCAGTTTTCATGCAGTCAGTGCTTGATTTTATACCCGTGGCCACGGAAGTGATCGGAACACCTGAATTCAATTATTTGGATGGATGAGTGAATACCTTTGGTAATATAGTGTATATTTCAGTTTTGTGAAACTTTGTAGAACAGAAGCAGCTGAGACAATTCCTGATTTTACTTTAATAAACTTCCTCCACAAAGCGTGGTCTAAAAAACAAAGTTTCACTTCTTTCACACAGTGCATTGCTTTTCAAAACTGTTTTTCCTTAACTGATCCTAATCTTCCTCTTAGCTGATGCATGAAGTGGCTGGATACACCACATGCAGCGCATTGATGGCTTTGGCCTTGTTGAGCACTGACTGCTAGTTTGAATTATCCTCTTCTCCGACTACCACATGTACAGAAAACAGACCATTGATTCGTTTTGACTACCGATGTTTCCCCTGGCCACCAGCTCAGTGTGCGCTTCATCATTGACTGTGCCAGACCGATGATTGATGATTGTGTTTGTGTGCAGATATAAGCTGGACGGTGACACTCAAGGCTGGCTGGAGTTGGATGCTGCCACAGGAGAGATCAGGACCAAAGAAAAACTGGACAGAGAGAAGGTGGACTCGTTCAAAGTCACTGTCACTGCCTTCGAAAAGGGTGAGAGAAGACACTGCTCTACAGCTTTTCCTTTATAGGCCACACAGTGTGAGACACATCGGCTAAAATAGTTTGAAACACAATAAGAAACATCTGCATACAAACACTTTCATTACCTTTCAGAAGCTCCTGTAGATCTTCATGTGTTTAAGGCTTTTGACCATTAAATACTGACCGCTGCTCGCCTTTATAAAACAAACTACTTGTGGGTGAGACCACATTTTTCATACTCTCTGATATTCCCTCTGAAGCCAACCCGGAGAAGGCTACTGAGCGTGACCTGCATGTAAGGCTGTTGGACGTGAACGACAACGTCCCCAAACTGATGGAGACCCAGGCCTTCATCTGCATGAAGAATCCCAAACCTGTTCTCATAAAGGCCGAAGACTCAGACAGCGACCCTTTCTCCCAGCCGTTCACTTTCAGCTTTGGCACCAAAACCGGGAAATCTCCCAACTGGGAGCTGAACCAAGTTGACGGTACGCTTACATCTGTAATGTAACACGAAAAACATCAAACTAAGATGTAAAGACGCACGTTTCTGTGTTCAGCTTAGAACATTTTATATGTTTTTCTTTGTGTGTCACACAGATACAACAGCTGAACTGAAACTGAAGAAACCACCAACTCAAGATAAAACCTTCTCACTTCCCATTACCGTTAAAGACAAAGCAGGTGTGGGAGTCCCACAGGCATTTGAGGGTGAGTCACATTTGTAAGCCTTACTTCTGGCAATATTCTACAGTCACGGCAAGAAAGGCATCCCTTCTAATGTTTTACACACCAGGACATTAAAAAAATGTAGTTCTTATAAGGTTTTAAAAAAAATCAGGAAAATCCAAAATCACGCAACATGTTCATTAATTATTCCACATAATCTACACCAAAATGCAGAAAGAGTGTGTGAAAAACTAAGTTAACCCTTTGATTTAACACGCTGTAAAAGAGTTTTTAGCACCAATAACTTCATGTCATTGTGGAGGGATTTGATCCACTCTTCTTTACAAAGTTGCTTCAGTTTATTAAGGTTTGCAGGAATATGTTCAAGCACAGCTCTCTTAACCCTGTAAACGCTGAAACGTGAAACAAATTAGTTGTGGTTTGTTCAGATGCAACTTTGCAAGCCAGATCTGTGCTGCCATGTTCTTAGTAGAAAGAAGAGGCTTTCTCCTGAAAGCCCTTCCAAACAAGCCACACTTCTTTTACTTTTACATTTAACATGCTAAATGAGACCTGTATAGTCTTTTTTTTATTATTTCCTGATTTCTAAAATCTTAATTTAGAGTTTAATCGGGGTGTTTCTTCTTTTTACCATAACTGATTATCTGCATCAGTGCCCAGTTTAGTGCTGTATCCAGTAAATCATCCAGTTCATCATAGGCTGCTGATAGAAAGCTAAAAGTTAAAATAAGGAAAATAAAATAACAAAATAAGGAAAAGTTTATGATATTTTAGTGTAATGAGCTGGCCCGTCATACTTTACTTTCCATTTTGTCTCCTTCACAGTGAAAGTATGTAACTGCACAGAGCTGGGCTACTGCTACGTTGCACCAGAAGGAGCGGCGCTCAGTTATGGAATGGGACCCACCATTGGGATCCTGGCTGGCATTCTGGGATTCTGCGGTAATTCTAACAAACCCCAAAATAAATCTGTTATCTGATAAAACCAAGTTTCACACAAACCGTTAGACTGTCCAACAGTGTCAGTGTGAAGTTTTGTGCTCCAGTGACTGACTTCTGTTTTATGTCTCCTCCTTTCGCAGTTATCGTGTTCGTTGTAGTGATCAAACGCATCAACAAAAAGAGCCAAAGAAAAGCCCAGGCCGAAGGGGACGAGAGGAATGCCATGATGTAGACACGACGCAGATGGTTTCCGAGTCTCTTATTTATATGTGCCAGTAACACAAATCAGAAATTAGCCTCCAAGAGATCAACAGTGTGTACAATGTTTGAGATAGGAGGAAAATTCTCCAACCAGAGCCTTAAACCAGTCTTCCTGCTCGGTCCTTATCTTAATTATAACTTAGATTCTTAAAACCAGACTAGACTACACACACAACTTGGGATTATTTAGATTTAAATTCTCACCTGCCTATTAAATAAGATAGGACAGGTACACTGACCCATAAAATATCTGTGGTAAAATACTCCAGGCCTGAAACTCAAATGAGTCCTCGCACATCTACTTTAGCTTATTTTATTATATTTACAACATGAACATTATTAACAAATGCTGTGCATCCCTTAATTAATCTGTTAGGTGGTCCCATGCTAATCACTCATTTGTTGAATAAATATATTGTGATTTCACTGCCAGACTCTGGCCGGTTCATTAGCTATTTCATCATCTCCCACCATTTAATTATATATATTTTTTGGGCCCAGACACTTTGTGTGTTACTCTCTTCTCTACCTTGACTGTAACAGCTAACCATTAAACGTTGTTTAACATCAAACTCAAACAGATCACTTGTGTCATGAACAACTTTGTTGTTTTTTTTGTTTTTTTTTGTAAAGTTCGTTTACTGCTCTGTTTCTCAATAAACGACAAAAACTGGGGACCACTTTGGTTTTCACGGCATCGTTTTTTCCCCCTACACATCAGGGCAGACGTGGTGCAGCAGGTGATGGGTGACGTAAGGTACAGTATGTGTGCTATACAGTATCTCTGTCCTGTGGAAGCCTGGGGTTGGGATTGCTCTGCTTGTACTGTTGCGTCCCCCATCCTCCTTCTTGCTCATCTGCCGCTGAGCAGTCAAGGCCACGATGCTGCCTCAGAGAGCGATGCTCTGACTCATCTCTTTGTCAGTGGGAGACGCAGATTGTTGACGGTGCTGAAAGGGGCATGGCATGATTTCTTTTTTAGCTTTTATGCAACACAAAGTGGTCCAAACAAGCACAATACTTACATGTGAGAGCTGAAGGTGGGGATCACATGTGCTGCCATGAATATTGTATCCCTCCGATCCATGTGCCATGTTTTTGTGTGTGTGAGTCATCGAACAGCCTGTTGCAGATACCAAAATCCAAACGGGGGAGTGGGCTGAGCTTCATCTTTCATGCTGATGAGGATGAACTTGGTGTGGACCCTTTTCAGTGTTTATGTCTGCACTCTCTCCTTGTCGGTATCCCAGCAACACTTTCCACAACATACACACACATGGCTCACACACAAACACACACACTCATACAGAGCTGGGGGGAGAAGTTCAAATATTGAGGTACAGAGGAGACGAGGTGGAGGGGCAGACAGTTGGACCTAACGGTGTGAATGATGATGACCACCTCTGGATATCAAGCCTCACCATCAGCACACACCCACCCACACACACATGTTAAAGTCCCTACTCTACAAGAGGAGCCTTTTCCCCTAATATAGAAGAATTATATTGATGTGTTCCCGCTTAAATCAGCTTATTTGTACTGCACATGTATTCCATAAGCCTAAATCAAACATAAAATCAACTTTAGTATGATGCCAGCTGTCTAATAAATCAACTATATGTGTATGAAAACATTCAAAGTACTGCAAACTATGAATATCTGCTGCCAAAGAAGTTAATAAAAATGTCTGTGTGGGTATTCCATACATACATATGTAAGTGCAAGTTTCTCCTTTATTTCTTTACAAGCCCCGAACAGAAGTTCACCTGCTTCCTGCTTCAAAATTTCATTCATTGCTAATCTAGCTCCATGACAACAAATGCATAAAGATTATAAGTGAAGCTGTTGCCACTCTTAGCGCTGGATAGGATTGATTTAATTGCTTGCCTCTGTTGTAATACTGCACTCTGGTGAGTCAGTTTTATTATGAAGGGTGATTTGCATTATAATTTCCGTAAAACAAAGGCACTCACTCATCATTTACACACTAATCTGGAAATAACGTCCTTGGAGCAGCGGAAGCAACGTGTGTGACTGACCAAAATACGCAGAGGTGTTTATTTCCAGTAAAGTGGCTAATGTCACCTATGCACACGAGTTCTTTCAGACACCCACTGAGTGTGAGCGCAACAATGAAATAAAATGCTTATACAGTAAGGCATTCATCTCTCACTGACTCTTTGTGACATAGCAATTCAGTTGACACACCAGTTCAGAACAAGTCTCCTCAAAGTCCTTTATATTGAAAGGTAAAGACAGAAAGCCCAACAATCAGATGACTCCATGTGAGTAAGCACTTGGTGACAGTGGGAAGGAAAAACTCCCTTTTAACGGGAAGAAACCTCTCTGGCAGAACCTGGGGGTGAGAGCAACAGCTGCTCCTGGACAATTGTACATCAGGGTTTGATGACACAAGCCATGCTGCAATGTTCACGACCCAGTCACACAGCCTGTTGTACCCTGGAGGCGGGGTCATTATCATTCCAAGTCTTAAAAACGCTGAAATCTTTTTATGGTGCATCCAGTGTAGTAACAACTTTACAAGGCTGCTGTGTTAGCTTGTGCTTGTGTGTTCAAGGATCTTATAAAGGATTAACTAAAAGCAAGTAAAATGCAGATTTATACAAATAAAAATTTTATAAAATCATTACTACAATCCTCTTTTAATATGTTGATCTTCTCCATGTGAAAGGAGTGGGGGGAAAAAAAATCAGAAGAAAGATTAAAATTTTGATTTATTTTAATCACAAGCTACAAAAAAAAAATCAGATATTTTTGACTTTTGCATCTGAATGCTGCATTGCTCACCGGTCACTTCATTAGGTCCAGCTTGGTAATACCAGATTGAAGCTTCTTTTGCTTCGGAGCAGCTTTAATTATTCATGGCACTCAGAAATACTGAACTTAAATACTCAAACCAGCCCATCAGGAACCAACAACTTTGCTGGGTTCATAAAGAGTTAAAATCATTCAGTTGCTCCGTTTCAACTACAGCAGAGCACCCTGATGTGTCTACATGCCTAAATGCAGTGAAGTTGCTGATTCATCAATATTTGCATTAACGAGCAGTTGAACTGGTGTCTCTACTGAAGCTGGCCCAAGTGCATCTGTTAACTTATAGGACACAGCTGTAGCACAAATCTCCGACGACAGCGTAGCGACAGGTTTGTGTTGTAGTTAAACCTCCTCTGGCCTCTTTTTGACACTTGGCCTGTTTGGCGCAACAGCACCACCTAGTGGCAGCAAACACAGTAAAGCTCCAACTGTCCCATGAGCACTGCGCCACATGTAACATTTAACCTACCTGTGTGTATAGTGACGACACACCTGAGGCACACTGACCTTCCAGGTGTTTGAAGGTCAGAACCTTCCTGGCTGAAGCACTATTCTGGTGGCCTTCTTTGTATAACCCAAAACAAACCGAACAGTGCCAGGATTTCTGTATTTGGCGTTTTATTAAAGCATTCCATATACAAAACTCAACCCACATAAGTTAAAATTTATACATACAACAGAAATGATGTGTCACATACTCCAAAAGCTGAATAAATAATATTTACTATTCAAACAGCTTCCTTCAAATGTACATTCTGCTCATTCAACAACCACAACCCTGATTTCTAAGTAACAGGAGGGGTTGGTTTGCTGCTTTGATTCTTATTAATCACATGAATGATAAACTTCCAATCTGTAACAACCTGTTACACTATAAATGACCTGTCATAAGTATATGGTTTTTAACCCTTCAATATTTGGAAAAGAAACTCAAGGTAAAAAAAAAACAAAAAAAAACAAACAAGGTCAGTGTGTGCATTAAGGTGCACATTAACAGGAAGTCTGACTTTGATCCTCTATTATCAGGGATACAAAGCAGCATTACATATGGAGAATAACTCCATTTGTTAGTAGACAGGTAAATATCAGTGTACTCATACAGCTCAGATCTTCAGTGAGGTGCTTTTGTCATTGCTCTGTGTGAAAGTACACTGGATTCAAAGTGAAAACGATCACTTATGTCACCAGTTCCTGACCTTTCCAGTTTGTGACCTTAAGGATGAAAAAACATCTCTTCTTCCCAAGTTAAGCCTTTAATGCGAGCAGCGAGCACTCAAACTACAACTCCTTCCTCCCTAGTTTCTCTGTGTAACAGAATGACTTCTCTCTAACTTAAACTGTGAGTCCTCAACTTTATTTTGAGCCGTATGAGGTTTAAGAGTTGGCTTGTAGCCTACATTCTAGAGTATTTACCTCCACATTGGACGTGGACATCAATGTGAACACCTTAACACTCTGAAATCAGTGGAGTAGATCTCACTGTAAACACAGAACAAAGCATCTGTGTTTAGATTCACCAAGAACATCTCATACAATGTCACAGGGTAAAAACAAGTCGATGAATCAGCCCAGGTCGTAACAACAGTCCCTCAGAAACAAACTACAAAGAGAAATGACTGCATCCTGCTTGTAGCCGAAAACGAGAGCACGCTGCAGTCGGGGCACAGCCTATTTAAAATCCATAATAGAACAACAGGTGGAGTCAGCCCTGTTGCTAAAAGGCTCTTTGCTTTTTAAGCCACTCCCACGTCCTTTACCCTTTTTGGAAGTTTCTAGATTTTCAGTTTGTAACAGTGTCTTGTTACAAAGAGAAGTGTACATGAAAATGGCAACGAGCGGCAGCATAAATAACACGTTATAAGAAACGTCATCCAGTTTTTAGCTGACATCTTCATAAGAAACCGCAGCACTGCATACAAACAAATACACTCTTTATATAGTGTTAAAACAATGATATTTACCGGTGGACAGATACTGAATATGGCCGGTTTGTCCTCGGTGTGCTTCGATACAGATCTGCTGTGTGTGAGATCAGTGTTACATGGCTAATGAGCAGCTCATGACTGGCCTTCCTGTCTCTGTGCTCCAATCACATGAGGGTTAAACTGCGTGATGATGATGGTGATGTCATCGCGGTACATGCGAGCCAGCTCCTCGGGCAGTGACAGCATCTTTGACAGCCTCTCGTGGTCCACTGTGCCAAACTCGTTGTTTCCCACCGCGTGGCGCATCAGGTGGGTGGCGGCGTTCTGATCTTCGAATGCTGAGGACGCACGAGCCTTTCGCTCCTCGAGCAGCCCCTGCATTTGTCCCAAGGTCACCCTGTATCCTCCGACTTTGAGCGGCTGATGCTGGTGGACCCCAGTCAAATACTCCCCGACGATACGAATCACTTCCTGCCTGTGGAGGGTCTCCCAAAGGCCATCAGAGCCAATCACCTGCCGAGAGAAGAGTCATATAATTGTATATATAATCTACCGAAAGAAATCATTAAAAGACCAAAATCACAATGAGATTCATGCCCATGATGAATGTATTTACACTTAAAACCACAACTGTAAGTCAGAAAACATTCAAGTGTAGTAACTGAAGCCGGCATGGGAGCTGTAGCTAACATTATTCATTCGTTTGGGAAAATACTGGCACTGAGAATAAGTCATCTAAACCCAATTATTTCTTCATAAATACAGCCTTTGTTTGAAAAGGTCACACAGCATGCATTAGCTAGATAATTCCTCAAAAGAAGAGCTTTCTTTTTAATTAAATAAATAGCACAGCCCACTCTCCTTTTACATGCAATGAAAAAAGGTACATCTGGAGGATGGATGCCTACTTTGAGGAGAACAATGGTACAAACATCAGGATTCAGAGCACATTATTCAGTTCTCAGAGTTAATTAGATGTGACTCATAAAATCTGACATTATTCAGCCTATTGACATAAAATATAGACCCCAGATCCATAATGTGTTTAATTTTATAAATAGAATAAATGTCCAGGTGTCAACTCTTTGGATCAGTTCCTACGTCTCGGATTTATGCGGGGCTTTAAATCAACTAATGCTGGGCCCTTTAACCAGTGAAGAATGAGAGCTTTATTAAGAATGGGGATGATGCTGCATTGATCATCGTGACTGTAGACATACAAGTTTTCAAAATGTTGAAGGGCAGTATATTTTTGGGACAGATGTGGAAAAACGATAAGACTGCCAGGAAATAAATGTCCTGATGTAAAACACATTGTATGTATTTTGTATGACACAGCAGCGGGGGTTAGGTTAACTGACAGGCCGGGAACCTGTCCAGGGTTTACCCTGCATCTGTGACAGCTGGCATAGGCTCCAGCTCCTGAACTGGATAAGCAAAAGAGAATGGATGGATGGGTGACAGCACCGCCGCTGCATCTTACCAGGAAGCGATCCTGTGGCCTCAGCTTGTGATACGTGATCTCGGGCTCAGCGGTCAAGTAAGGAGGGGTGTGATAGTTCGGGGGGATAAACTTGGTTTGCTCATTTTCGTGAAGCTGATCAGGTCCGGACTCCAAGACGCGCTTCTGCAGCTCAATGCTCCACTTGAACTTCACATCCCCGAACGCACGGAAAGGCATGAGCAAGCCGAGCAGCCTCTCCTGACAAAGAAGAAAAATATGGTGGCGAGGTTTTAATAAAGGTTGTAAAAACAATCACAGTGAGATTAACGAGTGCAGTACCTGACGGATGACCGTTTTTCTCTCTGATGGAGGGTGTTCGCTCCGTATCCGAGCCACCTCGCTCTCATTCTGGGCGTTGTGGTCATTGGAGAATGTGTGAGCGCTGAATGAACCATCCTCCTCTTGGACACCCAAAACTGCCCGAGCATCTCCTGCATTGGCTATAAAGCTTCAGAAACAAAGAGACAACGTTACAAAAAAATCTATTTCATCCCTTTAATGTTGCTATAATGCATTAAACCATGTATTTATTGTTCATACAGGTCTGGTCCATCAATGTGAGCCACACAGGCTGTTGCTCCCGAAAAGGCCACTCTCAGAACCCAGTAGTGCAAAAAAGCATTTGGGTCTCCAACCTGCAGAGCAAAATAAAGCAGGAAAGGACTGTGCTTACTAGACAGGCAGGCACTGACACACAAGCTCCCCTTTGAGCCATAAAAGTTTAAATTTGGATGCTCACATTTTTTGGCATTGCTGCTGTGGAGAAATGTTATTCAATATGTGGCTTAATGTGTCAAACTGAACTCAAGTCTTGGCACAATTTAAATCAGGCTAACATGTCCGTGATATTCTGAATTTGTGCTCAGCCAATATCAGCTTACACTGCATGCGGGCACACTATGAGGAGGACTGCCCTGGGCTACAACTGCAATAATAACCACTGCAAGTTTCATAATGAAGCTGCAATAATGTCAGACATGGAAAGTAAATCAGGGAGATGATAAAAGGCCAGAAATTACTCTAATGATAAAATGAGTCGATGACACTCAGGCTCTCACTTGGGAGTTAATTCAGAGCTCCTAAGCTTGCCTCCTTAAAGTAAAACTTGGAACATAAACTAGTCACACCAAACTGTATTAGCATGTTCACAAGGCACACCTTTGATTTTTTACAGTTCATACCTGAGCTTCCAGTGAAATATCATTGTCGAGCCTCTTGAAGGCATTCAGCAACGCCTCGCGGGTGTCTGGAACGTCACCTGGGCTGAAAACAGGGAGAACACTTGAGTGAATCGGATAAAGCAGGAGGCACAGGTTGAGAACAGAGACCAAAAACAGCACTACTGGAAAACAACACACCGGCCTATGTTGGTGTGGGTGTGCTGCTACCAGGTAAAGATGAAAATAAAATGAGAAAGAAGGAAATGTTTGCCAAGGCCAAACACTGGGGAGAAAAATTACACTTCTGTGAATCAGAACAGATGACGGTCTACTAATGCTTTTGACATACTGGAAAGGCCAAAAGACAAAGAATGCATTTGTAAACATCATACATTAACTGGACATTTTATTAGGTACACCTTGAAGACAACAGAAGATGCAGGCCACTACGACTCCTCGGGTAGGCTGCAAAATGATGTTCATGCTAAGGGGGCCAAACTGTGCCAAGAACATTTCCCCTATACTATTACACCACCAGCAGCCTGAACCGCTGATACACAGCAGGATGGATCTGTGCTTTCATGTTGTTTACACCAAATTCAGACCCTGTCATCCAAAATGTCACAGCAGAATTTGAGACTCATCAGACAAGGAAAGCTTCTTTTGTCCAGTTTTGGTGAACCCTTGCAAACTGCATCCTCAGTTTTCTGTTACTAGCTGACACCACTGGGCGGTCGTCTTGACCATGTCTACAAGCCTAAATGCACTTAGCTGCTGCTGTGTGATGATCTGATTAGACGTACCCAGTGAAAACCCATGCAATGAACACACATTTGTGAGGCAAACGCTGAGCTGAGTCCAGCAGAGGCGGCTTGAGAAAGTTTGAGAAACGAATTGCTCTCATTTTAATACAAAACGCCCGGGGTGGGGGGGTTCTTTGTTTGTTTCTTTGTTTTTTAACACAGTGGCCTTTAGACGTAGAAGTGTGTACTCTGCTGATTTTCACATTCCTCACCTGGTTAGATCGATTAATTCCTGCCAGTAGGTTCGAAGGCTGTTGAAGTAGAGCCTCTGAGCCTCCCTACTGAAGTAGTCGTTGGGGTGTTTGTGCCACTGCAAGATGGGACTGAGAGCCCTGCCGGCCTCCACCGCTGCCTCAAGCTCACACAGAGTGTTGTGGGGCAGCAGTGACACTGCTATGTAGTAAAACAACCTCTCACTCAGCGCCTGCAGAGAAGAGTTTGTTGCACAGGAAACAGTACAATTGGATAAAGACACACAGTGGCAAACATAACACAGAAAGGTGCATCGTGCCCCAACAGCTGTGCAGCCTTTCAAATATTTGCACAAAATGAAATATTTACACATTGTTAGTTTGCACCAAAAAAAATTCAATCACAATCGTTTGGATTTGCAAGCTACGCCTTTAGAGCAAAGAAAGCTAATCAGTTAAAATGCTATGCAGGATAACTGTGTCAGAGCTAGTGACAATAAATGTCACTGAGGAAAAATAGACCACAAATTCTCGACAATTATGAGGTTTTTTTACTCAATCTGACATGTCTGAGCGTTTTCTTTCAATATTAAATTCAATACGAGCTAAATAATAAACTTTCTGGATAAAGTTTGATGAAGAAAATGAGGGTCTGCCAAGAAAAACAAGAAAGAAAAAGTAGTAAGGTTTGAGTTTGAGTCCAAGCTACGCTGCTGGAAAAAAGTAAGATAACCAGTTAAAATGACACGCAGGCTAAGTGTCTCAGTTTACCTGTGCACAGGCGCAGCCAGCGTGGCCGTCGAACACGCCGAGCAGCATCCCTCGCGTCTGCAGGCACGTGGCTGCGCTGCGGCGATCTTCGATGGGAGCGTTGGCTGGCAGCTGATTACTTTCGAAACCCATCACTGAAGACACATTTTTCCCATCAAACTCTGGCACCTGGGATTACAGCATGAATAGTAAACTACAGCAATGCTACTATGGATGGCAAAATGCATTTTATCTACAACCCAACAAACCTTAAAGCTGTACTCGTTGGCTTTGAGAATGGAGTTGACCTGCGGAGGGGTGAGGATGTAGCTGTGGAGAACTGAGGATGTCTGGTAACTTCTTGATGGCTGGCGTCGTTGCCACATGTGAGCAGACTTTCTTGAGGCAGGTAGGTGAGCTACAGGCCCAAACTGGGACTGGTGTTGTTGGCATGGTAACAGACTGGAGGCCAAGACCTTGGAGCGAGGCAAAGCCCTGAGCAGCTGAGATGTCACAGGCATGGCTGACGGTACCCTGCAGGCAGGCAGGCGCGCACGCATACACACACTCTGCAGTGCTAATGTAACCACACCTATTGAAGAGGTACAGCGGTCAGAGAGCAGCAGATGGAGGTCCTTTTCTTTAAGCTGCATTCATCAGCAGAGGGGCAGAGTGTCCCTGGCATAGACCATTAAGCAAACAATGTGCAAACAAACTGGGATGATGTGACGAGATTTTGCAGCTGGTCGTAAGCTTTATGACAGAATAACGTAAAAACAGTTTTTCCATAGTAACTGCCGACATGATACTTGAAAGTTAATGTTCAGACAAATCCTTTAAACCTGACTCCTGCAGTGACCATTCACATATTTTGCCTGTGGGCAATTCAGATTAAATCAGTTCGCTGGTTAAATGTTGGGCTGTTGATTGACTGCTTGCTGTACTGGAAACTTTATGGAGCCCAACATTACTGTGAAACAGAATAGGTCAAAGTAAGCTATCCATGTAAAGATGATGCAGTAAAAAAAATACATGAATTTCAATACTTCTGTGCTCAGGAATACTTGTGTTGAGGAGGGGATCTTTAAATAGTTGTGATCTCTGTATCGACATTTCTTTAGCGCTTAAACACACAGCATGCTGACCAACTACATACTGGATGAACAAGTCCTTCATTGTTTGGAATAGGGCTGCCACGATTAGTCGACTAGTCACAATTACGTCGACAATCAAAATAGTCTACGACTGAATTTAAGAGTGTAATAACGGACTGAAACAGAAGATGGCAGCACTGCCCAGAATTCATAGCGCAGCCCAGCTGAGTTTCCAACAATGGCGGCAGCTGGTTAGTTTTGCATATTACTCTTATTATTCTTTCTGGGTCACAAAATAAACTTTTAACATATTTTTAGGCGAGAATGTAGCTGTGTCCTCAAATATCTGCTCAGTTTATCAAGACACCAACATATTTTCAAAAGCGCTCCGACGCTTTCCGAGTTGTCTGTTACCCACTAGCTTGATAGCTAGCCGGGGGCAAGGCTCACTAGAACCCGTGAGAACACCGGACTCCCGGCAAATCGGTTTCAAACCCACCATGGTCTTTCGCTACTCAGGTTAAACATGTAATATAAGTCACTTAGATAACTTAAAATGTTATTGTTTGGCTTTTTTTTTAGTATTTTATTTGTTCCTGAGTAAATCGGTTTGGCTGAGATTAAAGTTATAGTTTTTACACAGCTGAATAAACGTCAAGAAGACAACTGATTATCAGAAGTCAGAAATCAGAAATCAGAAATGGTTTTATTGCCAAATGTTGAGCAGGTTTACAACATTAGGAAATTGCTGCGGTGTGAGATGCTCGAGAATATACTCCGGCGTCCCATTATATTTTAGATAGCAAGGAGTTTATTAAATTTCACCGAAACAATCTGCAAATTTCATTAAAATTTAATAAACTACCATCTTGTCTTTATTTTTAGTTAGCACAGACCTTAAACACTTAAAGCTGTAAGATAATGATAGTTATATAAGAGCAGATGCATGCTGGTGCAATAAGCTGTACGTCTAATGGATGCATGATCTGATTAGTCGACTAATCGCAAAAATAATCTGTGACTAGTCGACTATCAAAATAATCATTTGTGGCAGCCCTAGTTTGAAACAATAGAGAAAGAGAGACAAACAGAAGGTCCTTGCTGCATAATGTGTTACAGTAGTGCAGGACCACAAAGCCTCAATTTGAAGTAAAAACATTTGAGGCTGGTCACTTTATTAGGTACAACTATTCAATCAGACGATCACATGGCAGCAACTCACAAGCATCAGAATGGGGAAAAACGGTGATTTTAGTGACTTTATATGTGGCATGGTTGATGGTGCCAAACGGATGGTTTTGAGTATTTCAGAAACTACAGATCTACTGGGATTCTACCAAACAGACATATCTAGGGCTTACAGCCAAAGGTCTGAAAAAAGTAGGTGAAAAAGTAAGTGGGTGAAAAGGCATCAATGCCAGAGGTCAGTAGAGATTCACCAGACTGCTTTAAGCTGATCGGAAGGCAACAGTAACTCAAATAATAACTAAGGCATGCAGAAGAGCATCTCTGCATGCACGAAATATATCAAACCTTGAAGCAGATGGGCTACAGCAACAGAAGACCACACCAAGTGTCCCTTCTGTCAGCTAGTAACAGGAAACTGAAAAATTCACACAGACTCATAGTGCCTTGTATTAATCCTTGTGGTGTGGGGGATGTTTGGACCCTTCAGTACCACATGAACATTGATAAAACGCCACAACCTACTTGAGTATTGTTGCTGATCATATGCATCCCTTTATGACCACAGCGTACCATCTTCTGATGGCTGCCTCCAGCAGGATAACACACCACGTTCACTGCACTCAAATAGCCTTCACAGTCAACAGATCTCAATCAAATTGCGCAATTTTTGATGTGGTGAAACCAGAGATTCAGATCATAGATGTGCAGCTGACCAATCTGCAGTAATAGTCTAATGCCACTGTGTCAATATGGACCAAAATCTCTGACAAATGTTTCAGGCACCTTGTTGAATCTGTGCCACAAAGAGTTAAGACAGTTCTGAGGGCAAAAAGGAGGTCAAAACCAGCACTAGCAATGTGTACCTAATAAAGTAGCTCCGGTGAGCGTGTACTCTCAACAAAATTGCTCTTATTTATAAATTAAATTTGCATGAACACTGTGTTGAATATTTAGAGAAGAAATGTCAACCCTCAAAGATATTGTTACAGTGATTATGTCCCATAATCTCAGATAGGGGCAGTGTAGAGCCTCCTTCAGGAATAATAGAAAGTGTTTTAGATTCGTTTATATAGTTTGACGAGGTTTAACCATTTCTGTCCTGAAGTATTGAGAAAAACCTGGATTAGAGATAGCGCCACTGGAGACGACATCTGCCGTGAGTTGTACTCTGCACTCTTCTCTATAGGTCAGCAACTCTGCACACTGACTGTTAAAAATAGCCCTGGCAGTAACTCGCCCCTGACATTTAGTTCTTGAATCTAAATGACTGGTCAGGATGACCTAGTAAACCGGATCCTCACTGCAACTGTTCATAAAATCTGCCCTCATTTAATAATTTAAGACGAGTCACGAGAACAGGGTGAAAAGAGAAACCAACAGATATGAAACTTCCTCAGCTGATTCTGAAAACAGTCAGATACCTTTATGTATTTAAAATGGCAAGAAGCTACATATCCAGAAATGCAAATAAGGCAGTGTGCATACACTTCCAGCAGTCAAACCTTAATAGAATAAACAAGCAAATGTGTACTTTGAGCGTTTTCTTTCCACTAGTCTAAAAAAGAAAAGAAAGGGGAAAAAAGACCTGTATTACGGAAGTAAAATAGCGTCAGAACTGTAAAAATAAAATTACCAGCTCCTAAAAAGACGTTTCCGCTCTATGTTTCGCCTGTTATATCTACAGATCATCAAAATGTGGAAAAACTCTTAAAGTGTGCGGACAGTGATGGAGCAACAAAGGTGATGGATGCTCGGGTAAAAACGTACTCCTTACAGTGACGGCGTCTTGCAGGCTGACCCCATATGGAGAAAGCCCAAACTATGTGTGAGGCACACAGACCACTGAGGGCCCGTCCCAGCTTGGATCTCTGCAACTAAGTTGCCATGTTTGTTGTCATCACTAGCCTTTCCTTGCTAGTTGCAAAGCAGGTCTGTAAACCAACCACCCAGTATTGGAGGAGTCCGACTAAAAACATGGAAGCGTAGTCTCAGAGCCACAACATGACAATAAAATAGGAACAGGAAAGCTGTCAAACAAGGTTAGTTAAATGGGTACAGTAGCCAAATTCATGCTAACGGCTGCTAGTGGTGTCCAGGTTACACCCACCAAACTGGATACTGTTTGCTTATATAAGACGCGACTACACCCGGGAAAAATCCTCCGGACTTCAACGCATCTTAACCTGCGAGAGTGAAAAGTTCAAACGAGGTGCAAAGTTATGGCTTACCTCAACCAGCGGATGTAAAGAAGTTATTTGAGCTCATGGCTTAACGCCGACCCCTCTGTGTATCATTCGGGAGCGCCACCCGGTGGAGTGAACTCTGATTGGCTAAGGGCTAGCAGACGTGATGACGTAGAAGCGTAACCACATGCACAAAGTCAGGATGTGCTTTTTAAAGCCCCACTTCTAGATAGGATCAGAACTGCTGTGACCCAAGAAAAGCGATCCGCTTTTTAGTTTTTAGTATATGTAAATTTTATAATTTAATAAACAATTTTATAATCTGTACATTTCTAATTTTTTATTTTGTTTCTGAATTTACAATTTGTCATTTGAAGAATAAAAGAGTCTTAAAATAAACCAGAAAAAAAAAAGATTTGTTAAGTACATCTGTTCCTCTTATCCTTCTAAATATCCACTCAGGCAATCAAGTGGCAGCAACTCAATGCATTTAGACATGTAGACATGATCAAAACGAACTGCTGAAGTTCAAATGGAGCATCAGAGTGGGGATGAACAGTGATTTAAGTGACTTTGAAAGTAGAATGGTTGGTGCCACACTTCTCCGGGTTTCACAGCGAGTGGTCCGAAAAACAGAAAACATCCAGTTCACTAGGTGAAAATGCCTTGTTGATGTCACAGGAGACTGGGCAGTCTGGTTTGAGCTGATAGGACGACAACAGTAACTCAAAAACCACACGTTATGCAGGTATGCAGATGATAATCTATGGTATGTTGAAACTTGAAGCAGATGGGCTACCTTGGTTGGGCTATGGATGGATTTAAATTTGATGTCAGCAAGACGTTTTAAAAAAAATAGGATTCGGTCTATTTAGCACCGCACTGCAATGCTTCTTCTTTTAAGAACCCTTTGTGTATTAATGAGCCCAGTTTCTGTACTATTGAAAGAAAATTATTAATATTTTTTCTTGAGTTCAGCAGCTTGGAGGTGTTCTAATGTCTTCACAAGTCTGGAATCCAGGCAGGCCAGGTTAGTCAGTTAATCTATGGAACCATCATACTGTAAATCATGCAGTGCAGTTAAGCATTACCTTGCTGAAATATTTCCCAAATTTTTTTTCAATGCACCAAACCTCTTTGTAGGAGTTACACTGCTCATCATTGATGGAGTCTTCACAGATGTAACACCATGTGTACTAATGCAATACCATACCATGGTAGCATGAACAGTGCACTGGTAGTGTGCCGCATTTGGAATATGCAACAGCAAAAAGCAATGAGAACATTCCCCACTATGCCTGAGGTAACAGAGCCAGAGGTATTTCAGTAAAGCATCTGCATTAAAAGGCACACAGTCAAGAAAGAAGACCAAGACAGAGAGAAATAAAAATAAAAGATTATAACTTTTTCATGCTGGCCAGTGTTTTTCTAGCTTCAGTCAGGAACCTTCCTCTACACAATTAAAATTCTGTTTGGATTTACATCTATATAAACAAAAGAAAACAACCCTCCTCCCAAACACATATTTCTTATGGAATAAAATAAGGAGACTGATTTTTTTAAATCTATGAGCATGTTTGATTCATCTAAAATCCAGTGGTGACATGTAATAGCGCTGCTTACTGTCAACAAGAATCCACCAACATACCCAGAGATGTTAAATATATTGTGTTATAAATAATATTGGGTTCATAAGAATATGAGCATGTACATCATCCTTTGTTTATATAGCTACCGGATATGCTACTATTCTTTACCTAAAAAATATAATAAAATTTAATAAAAAACAGGATGATTATCATGTCATAAAAAACATTTAATCATCAAAAATATGTCAAAAAATTTGAATATTTACATCAAAATCAGCAGTAAAAAACACTTATTACAGAACCACTTATTAAAATAAGTGCAAAAAGGACAGAATCTGTAAATAGTAAACATCTGTGAAAGAAATGCAGCTAATTAACAAAGATGATATCAACTATCTAGCAACGAATTTTAAATTAGGAACCTCTCATCCACCAGAGTCTTGTTGGCGAGGTTCTTCCTTCCCAAACTGTTACGCAAAAAGCGAAATATCTGTAAAGAACGAGAAGGTTGATTACTGCGAGTACTTTTTAGGCGGTGCTGAGAACATGCAGTACGGACAACAAATACTGACCACTTGCTGCACGTATGTAAGCACAGCTGCAAGCACAAAGCTCTGGGATCCAAGGTCGACGACACAGAAGAACAAGGTGTCAAAGATCAGCAGTGTGGCCTCGTTTCCATAATACAGCACGTTACTAAAAGTGTGCGCCTCATCTGCCACGAGAAGTGCAAACAGACATCATGTACACACACGTAGGTGGAGACAAACAAACTGAAATGTACTCTGGCCCAGACCATCACCATTGTAAAAGATGCTCTTCTCAGTGGGTTCAAGAAACTCCATCCCTATGACACTCTCAAACATCAGCTTGTCCTTCACTATGTAGTCCATGTCAGAGTGGGCCTTTTCAAATGATACGACATAAGACAGAAATAAGCAAACTGTTCTACTAGAATCAGGTCAGATCAAACTCTGCTGCTTTTAGTTTGCTGAGTGAGTTTATTCTTGAGTGTTTGTACTAACATGGTCAATAACACATCCCAGGAAGTGTTTCATGGCCTGGTAAGCTTTGAAGTGCGGCTCGAGCGAGCTGAGCGTGGATGCGTCTGTTAGTCGTGATGGCTGGTTCCTCTGGAGGACAAGACACAATCAACTCCTTTAAAGGCACTTATGAATAAAAGTTACCAAACTAATAAAAGCTCTGAGAAAAACAAACAAACAAGAAAACCACTGCTTTGACTTCATATCCAAAATGTTTATGAGTTGTACTGCAAGGACAAGACCTGAAGCTAAAATTAGTCCGTGTGATAGTTTAGTGCAACACCACAGACAGTATAAAACATGGGTGTAGCTACCATGATGTCGCCCACTTGTTTGGGGAGTCCTGTTGCCATCTTGGTGTTTTGAAACCAGATGTGGCGAGTGGGGATGGGTCTGACTATTAAATCTGATGCTCATTGGTTAACGACTTGTCATTTCCAGCTCACTGTCAATGCTAAAACACCCTTTCTGAAACTTAGAATGACTCAAAGATACAAAACAGACTGAATGTTTTAGTCAGTATGACCTGAAGTCAGTGACTGAGACCTTAACAGTGAACAGGAAAGTGTTTAGGAAGATTTGAACAGAGGGTCTATTTTACATAAACTTTTTACAACCACATCTGTCACCCCCTGGTGGCCTTACAAAAGAATGCAAGCTTAAAGTACTTCTGTGTTGGCTTCACTTTTAAACCCCGGGAACCACATTTTATATGATTTGTGTAATACCAATTTCTACTACAAGACTGTGCAGTGATATTTGTGATGCAAAGAAAAGAAGCCAAATAAATGTAAACATCAGAGCAGCTTTTCCATGGCTGTCTGTCATTACTGGTAGAGTACATATGTTTAACAAGTTCCGTTCAGACAACTGCTTTAAACACTTTTACTCTCTTATTAGAGGGATAGGCAGCTGTACTCATCAGTCTGCAGACTAACAGTACCATTAAACAGAACATTCATAGCTGAGGTGCAGACATGACTGTGGTCAGGACTTACCCTGCTGATTGATTCCTGTATTTTTTTATACTGCATCCCCAGACGGCTGGTAAGAGACACCTGAAAGGTCTGGACTTCTGTGTTGGGGAGTAAACCCCTCTGAGCACACAGTGACTCCTTAAAAAAATAAATTTAAAAAAAGCATGTAAGTCAGCTGAAAACACTAGTGAGAGGTAGACTAAAAGCCTGTTGGGGTACATACGGCTTCTCTTCTCAAATTGTTGTTCATTTCCTCCATGTTTGTATCTGCATGTCCATGAACCGAACGGCCATGAATGTAGTATCCAAAGCAGCGATATGATAAGATAAACACAGAAATCTGCACGGAAACAAACACAAAAAAAATGTTTATCCAGGCCAGAAAGACAGAAAAATGGCTTCATGCAATGCCCGCTACTTACATTACTGACTGAGCAGAGATCTACAAACTGACGGATTTTGTCCTCCACAAAGTGTGCATAAAACACAGTGAAGAAAATCACCTGTAGGGTTTAAAGGACATCTTTTAAGGGGTTCAAAGGGGTACATTTCACTGATACCTTAGGAAAGAATGAGGTGAGAATGGATGTGAAGGAAAGAAAAGGTAAGTTATCAAATGGAGGCTGTGCACCTGCAGAAGCCCAATGCAGAGCCACAGCGTGGCTGCCACACCATAGCGCAGTGTCAGGCTGTATGAGGGGGTGTATTCTTCGGGAGATCGCTGTAAATTTGACCAGGGGTCCCTCAAGGCCAGGTTTGAGAAGCCCAGCACCTAGATAAGACAGGATGGCATGTCAGCAACAGGAATTTGAGATGTAGCAAAAGCTGCAAAATGAACAAAAGGGCCATAATTGTGGGAGATGTACCTCAAGGAAGAAAAGCACAGTCATGATCTGAAAAGTCGGACTGATCTTGCGGATTGTCTGAATCTCATTCCATTCATTGGCCACAAAGTAAGTCCTCCAGATGCTGACTGGCGAGGTGTCATGTTTTGATTCGCCACTCACTGAAACAGTAGTCAATGTGGATAATTATTTTAAGCAACTAGTCATTTACCACTTATGAAGCTAAAAGTAAGCATGTTGATACCTGGCACAGATCTATTAGTTTTAGTTCGTGGCCTCTCCCAGTCGATGAGAAATATATCAACTGTAACCTGCAGGGCCAGCTTATGGAGAAACTGGACAGCCTTGGATACAATCACACCAAATAACACATTTTCAGTATTCCAGGTTGAAGCGTACCATCTAGCTTTCAGCAAGGATACTGCTCATTGTTATATCTGCTCAGCTGGTGTCTAACCTTTAGAGCAAAGGCGCAGCCGATGTATGTCACAAACTGCTCCTCCTGAGCCGGCAGTGGTAACAGGACTGACACAAACTGTTGGGCCTAAGCATACACAGACACAAATAAGTACCAGAAAGCAGCAATCACTACATCTAAATATTAACAGTGCTGATAAGGAAAGGTAGAGGAGGGAAAAGACTTGCCTTTAATGTCTACAGAGTGGAGAGAAGAAAACAAAAGCTGTTAAAAGCCATGCAAAAAGACTGAAGTGGAAAAAAAACTAGAGAAAGGAGACATTGACATTCATATTAAAGAGCTCACAAGAATAGAAATAATCCTATAAAAGAAAGACCTGCTGTTTAAGGGAATGAGACATACTTTGTAAAAGATAAGCCAGTAGAGTCCAGTTCCCACAGTGACAGCAAAGAAAACATTGGCCAGGTCACCAGCATAAAACAACAGAAACTTCACCATCGTCTGAAGAAAGACAGGAGAAACCAACATTACTTCATGTGGTTACAGCGACAGATAGTTCTGAAGTACATTACAGGATAAAGGCACAGGACCTCCAGATCAATGAAGGAAGATGCAATCCTCCTCTTCCAGCTGATGGTCTTCAGCAGGGAATAGAGCACGGCCACCCCACCCAACACACCCAGAGCAATCTAAGCAAGAAAAAAAATATCAGAGTTGATCCTGCATCGCTTTTTGCTGTAACAGCAGCTGCATACAAGAACTCCTCCCCTGTGTTTCATCAACATTTCTTTCAAACTTTTACTCACATCTGTCTTTAAGCGAGCCTCACTCTGATCCATCTCATACTCTACAGCAAAGGTTGTCTAGAAGAACACAAATTAATTCAGTGCAAACACTCAAAAACTTGCTTTGAGATAAACAAATCAACTAATTTAGTCAAACTTAACAACTGAGATCAAGGGATTAGGTGTAATCGTCAAAATTAAGCTTTAAACTAAAGCATAATGACAACAATGCGCGAGTGTGCGACCCACTCACAGCCACAGTTTGAGTGTTGAGATCCGTGATGAGAACATCTGTGTAGGTCACAGTCATTAGAGGGGGAAACACCTTCCCTTCCTGGGTTCGTGGAACCAACTGAAACCTACCAAACACGTCTCATCAATACCAGCAAAACCAATCAATCAATCAATCAATCAATCAATGCTTTATTCGCCACATGCAGGTTGCCCTGCAGTGAAATGGGACCCCCCTGACCTTACACACACAACACAGACATTAAATGGGGATACAAGTCAGAGATCGGTAGCGTTACAGAAAAAACACTGAAATATACACAACAATGGGAAAGTACAAGAGGACAAAAAGAGACCTCTACTGATGCTGTGCTTCCATGGTAGGACAGCATGAGAACAGGAAACAAAAAAACTCCTCTGCACAAAAAGCACATAAATGTCCACAGCACAACTTGTGAAAGACATTACAAGCCACAGGATTGGGTGGGGGGTGAAGAGTAATCCGAAGCGAACACAGCAGCCGCCCTGCACAGCGCTACCATTCCAGCGCCGCACACAGACCCGCCTTGTTCCCCCGCAGGAAACAAGCATCGAAGGCGTTTGGAAAGGGAGGGGGATGAGTGCATGTTTATCAGTGTAAGTGTATGTGTGTGCGTGTCCAGAGTTCAGCTGAGACAGTGTCCTTCGCCCTATCAGGCTAAGTAAAGAGTCTGCCAGCCAACCCAGGTGGCCTTGCATGGAATGGGAAGAATAGTCAACACACAGTCATTATCTGGGAGTTTTTGTTCGGCTCCAGCCTTGGACACTCCGACACTGGTCTCTCAATCTCCCGTTGGAGAACCGCGAGCCTCCCCATGATGGTATCAAACTTCCGTTCCGTGGTGTTGTCATTCTTTTGATTCTGAGACCCCACAACTGCAGTGAGCCGTTCTGCGATGTGATCCAACTTTCGCTCAAAGATGTCATTTTGAGCAGGCCTCTCCTTGATGTATCCCAATATACGCTCAATGGTGTTATTTTGAGTCTTCACAGCAGCTGTAAGCGTCTCCAAGGTCTTAACCATGCTGCTTTCGTTGTGAGAAGTCGCGCCTCGTCCCATCGTTTCAATCCCAGCGGGCAGCCTTGGGGTGGTTTGAACAGCCGGTTCCGCTCTCTTAATTCTCCGATAAGCCAGGGCCAAGCCAGCTCCGATCAGCAAGAACCCTGTTATCATGGTTCCGAATAGGTAGATATCTTCAGCGTCCTCGATCGACAGTTCCGCCAGGCACATGAGCCTCCATTTCTGCCACCCGTCCATCGTGTATCCGGCAGGTAAAGTCCCTCCAGGGCACTCGGGCTCTCCCGAGCCCAGACTTCTCGTTGAGAAAAGGGTGTCAATAGCATTCAGAGACCAGTTGATCAAATCCATAATTCTCTTTTAGGTCTTAGAGAACGACAGTGGGAGACTGTTCCAGGGAAAGTAATACACACAAGACAGGACAAGGACACAAGAGGCTAAGCAGGGAAGATAAGGGGAAGGAGGAGGAGGGGAAAAGTGCGACCGCCTTCGCCGAGAGCCAAACGAGAAACCATCATTAAGAACTCATAAAAAAACACGAGTTTCCTTATTTCCACAGCGGGAGCCTACCTTATTTTAACACTGCTGGCTACACGGATGACTTTAGGCTGAGAACTTGTGCTCTTTTCTCTTCCGCTCAGGGTGTCGACGAGAAACATTCGTCGAGACAAGTACCAGTTGTTCATGCTCTCTGTATAAAAACAAAATCATTTGTCAAAGAAATGCAAGCAAAAACACACTTATAGCTGTGAAAAAGTATTTACCCCCCTCCTTCTTATTTTTTGGCTGCATATTTGTCACACTTACGTGTTTGAGGTCATCAAACAAATTTTAATCAGAAGACGAGAACCCAAGTAAACAAAAAAAAACCCCATTCTGACACAGTGCCAGGTAAGGTTGGATAGCTTTTTTCCCCCTTTAATAAACCATCATTTAAAAACTTCATGTTGTACTTACTCTGTCTTTCTTTGTTTGATTATTTTTTGTTTGATTATTGGAAACATGTAAGTGTTTGTGGGGGGCAAATGCTTTTTCACAACAGTCTATATAAACAGTCTATATAAATCCAACCTTGGTTGATGAATCTCCCATTGTATTGCTGGTTCTGGATCAGTGTGGGCAGGGGTAGAAGTTTTGTGTTTTCTCCTCCACCGAGGTCCAGGAAGACGTCATAGAACAATGGTTCGGGGTGGGTGGCAAACAGCTGTGCTACTGAGAGAACACACTGCGCACACACAGACAGCTTATATTACCACTCAGCATTTTAGAGAGTTTGTATTCTTTCTCTCAGTCAAGTGAAATAAAAGAAACTCACACTTTCTTTGTAAGCTGTCCCAAAGCTGAAGGCTGCTGCCCGTTTGGATTTTGGCTGTGGACAAAGCTAAAAGAGCGAGGAGAGGAAGACGACAACATGCTTAACACGGAAAAACTCCAACTCTTTTAGTTAGGTAAGAATCACAGAATAAGTTAACAAAACTATCGGAATACTTCATGTAAAGGATAACATCATGACACAGTGATTCTGTTACACTCGATACATTGCAAGACAATAATCTGCAATACAATTAGACATCTTTACAGATAAACAAAAACTAACATTAAAAGGCAAAAAGGGGAATATTCACTGTTTCGTTTTCTTATTAGTAATAAACTCACAAAATGTCCCAATTTACAATTACAATTTACATTCACTGGACACTTTAAATAGTCTTAATTCTTCATGGCACAGATTTGACAAGGTGCTGGAATCATCCCGTAGAGATTTTGGTCCATATTGACATGACAGCATCGCACAGTTGCTGCAAATTTATTGGCTGATAATACATGATGTGAATCTCTGGTTCCACCACATCCCAAAACAGCTTCTGCAAATAAGTCTAATTTTCTAAGGGGCTGTGCTGTAGAGTAGTATTCAAAGGGTTTTACCTGCAGATTTTGTCCTCCCACTTGCTCCCATCTGAGGAACTCTCCTCTGACATTGTAGACAGCAGCAAGCAGTCTAAAGTCTGTGTTCTGACAAAAAACACACACAACAAAAATGTCAATTAAAAGAACATTTAGCTTTTTAATTTTACATCTCAATTTAAGGTGCCAAAAAATGTTTATTTACTGCTATCATTTTCTCTCACAGTTATTTTCATTACTATTCTGTTTTAATGTAAAGAGGCTTAAAGTCAAGTACTTACCTTGTTTTTACCTCTGAAGCTAAACCCAATTGGAACAGGATCAGTCTGAAGCACGCGAATGGCAACTCCTGGTTCATCCCCGTAATAAAGCCACGGCAGATTAGCTCTCCTGAAGAGTTGTGAGCATTCACTCAGGGTAAACTACAACAGGATTCATTCACGTTTACAGAAAGGTCGCATAATTTATACATGATTACCAGTAAGAAATGCCTTGGGTTGAGCTCAAAGCAGCCCTGAATCTGAAGATGTTGTTGAAGAGTGCACAGGCATCTGTAGATGCACTGCTGAAAGAGTGCATGTTCATCACACACATGTTTCCAAGAGCCTGACACGCCGTCAGGTTGGAGAAGCCCTGTAGGAACACGACTTGTTTACACAGCACTGCTAAATACATCAGAATAATACCGGCACACAGCACTTGTAACAAAGCACATTACACATATTTTAAAAGCCACCTCAGGGGTTGGCTTTAAAAAAATCTAATGACTTGTGACAAGTGACATAGTAGGGACATTGTTTATGACAATATTGGAATGTGACTTAAACTTGCTTCCCATGATTTTAGATGAAGAATTACTTATAAAATACATAAGGTCTTGGATTTACAAGGCAAGCTGAGGAAGAGGAGTAGAGGTTTTCCAGGAACCAGGCTGACTGGACACTGAACTTCTGCAAGGCGAAAAACAGATCAGAGTTTAAAAAAAAAAAAAAAAAGACAAAGAAAAAAAGAACAAAAAAAACCATCAAAAAATTTACCAAGAAATCAGAGAGAAGGAGACTCACCAACTGAGAATAAGTGACAGTGGGATTGACATTGGTGGAGATGATACCAGGAGGGAAACATAAACCTCCTCCCTGGGGAGAGAGAAAAAAATAAATCACAAAACAATCACAGATGCAATCCTATAGCCTCTTAATTTAATGATGTGGGATGTTTAAGATGTCAAAAGGGTCAAGATTGTCTGGACTCACCGGGACGTTAGGAGATTTACATGCACAAGAGGTATTAACGTAGGCAGCCAGACATCTCTCACACCTAAAAGGCAATTTTAGGTATCACTCCATTTCTCACATACCATACAAGAAAGATCTGCAGTCAAGGCAGACTTTACTACAACTCAGACAGAACTAGCAGGAGTAAAAACAAATGTCTGTGCATACAAAAAGAACGCTACGTCCAGATAAACAGAATCATCTTTTTGGGATCAATATTGGACATTTTAAAATCTCTAATGCTGCCTTTCTGTGCCACAGTGGAAAAGTGAAATCATCTGTTTCGTTCAAAGTACAGTCTCTGAACGAAATGAGACTGTACTTAATTAATCTCTTCAAATATGCAGATTTTATTCAGACAAAATACCTGTCTCCATTCCTGTTTGGTACCGACAAAGCAGGACTGTCTTCGTCGCACGTTTCACACCTGGCCTCTTCCAAGAGGGTTCCATTGAGATCTCTTTCCACTGAAAAACAAAAACAACCTTTCATGCAGCAAATGCACAATTATTACGGTTCTTCATTCAATTTATTAGCTTATTAGTTTGAGAGGGAGATTCCCTCTGCACAGGTTGCCAACACAGGGTCACAGACAACCATGCACATTCATATTTCATGTCTTCAGGCTGTGCGATGAAGCTAGAGAGAGCTTGCATAGGCAAAGTAAGAACACACAAACTCCACACAGAAAGGTCCCCAGCTGGACGGCAGATTCAAACCCAGTACCTTCCTTCTATGACAGTACCAACCACCGTACCACTGTGTACTGCATTCCTATTACCAGTGACTCACCCAGGACATCACCAGGGGGGCACTGGCAATTTCCGTCATTACTGAGGGCGCCTGGACAGCGAATACAACCAAACCCATCTTTTGTGACGCCCTGTAAATAAAAACAGAGAACACTGTAAGAGCTCACATAACCTAAGATACAAACTATCTTACATGAAATTTAAAAAAAAAAACGAAATAAAAGTGAAAGACTATACGTACCGGTTTGTTTGGGAGACATTTCTCACAAGACATGGACGCTTTATCAGTGGTAACAGTTTTGTACCCACTCTGGCAGACACAGCTCAGTCCTGAAAACAGTAAGAAACCCAATTTAAACTTTGAGGGAACACTGGATATGTTGCGTAGCTTTCAGCTCAGAGATATTAATGCAATGACAACCCCTCCAAAATGTTTTAAACAATGTTTTAACAGTGTTTTTATGTGGTGTTTATGCTGTATTTGTTTTTGTTTTTTGCCGTTTTACTCGTATACACTGAGAGCCACATTTAACCTCCTAGGACCTGGCGTCCACATATGTGGACATCACATTTTGGGTTATTTAGACCAAAATACTCAATTTTGCTCTACAAAGGCCTGATATCCACTTACGAGGACATTATGCTGCTACTGTTCTACCAAAATTTTAAACGAATATCCTCATATGTGGCTCTTATTTTTCATAAAAACAAAAATAAAGTAAAAAAAAAAATCTGGTAATTCTTTGTTTTTACATTCATTGGGCCCCGATATGACCAAATATCAAAGAGAAATTAAAAATGCATGCCGTGGAAGAGTTTGGGTCTTAGGAGGTTAAGGCAAACTTCTACTGCTTTGAAATGGACAGTAAAGTTTTCTGATTCTGAAACCTCAGGCTCTCATTCTTTGCTAGTAGTAATAAAAATACTAGATGTAAAGAGAGGGTGCAACAAAAGAATAACCAGCAAAATGCTACATACAAAAAGTCATCATCACATTGCTCTTTAGTGGTGTTAGAGAGGCAAACTAAATGGTGGATGGAGGACATACTCGTGTCTCCTCTTGAAGGTGAACTGTGTTCATGCAAAATGATCTGAATTTTATGCGTTTTTTGTTTTTTTTACAAGTAAAGACCAAGCGAGGAAGTGGCCCTGCAGTTTCTGCAAACAGAATAAAGAGCAAATACACAGGATACAGGATGTGATTTCACAAGCTTTGATCTACACATCCTCTACTGAGTTTTCTTTTTTTTTTTTTATTATGAAAAAAAGGGGATGACATTTATCTTCCCCTCTAAGCTTAATGCTATCTGTAGGCCAAACTACAACGAAATGAGAATCCAACTTTCACTGCCAGCACTCCTAAGTAGACTGATCCTGTATCCTTCTAAACCCACACTGATCCATGCATAGCTCTTCAATCAGCAGCAAACAAGTGCCAGCAGACATTTGGAGCATAAAAACTACCCCTGGCTAAGTAAATGAAAGCAATTCAGAGCAGCAGATTGTCATATTTTGTCATAACCCTGGCCGTGGCTCAGGGGATTGGGAAGCGTATCTGTAACCCGAAGGTCGCCGGTTCGATACCTGGGCTCTCTGTCCTGGTCATTGTGTCCTTGGGCAAGACACTTTACCCTACCTACCTCCTACTGGTGTTGGCCAGAGGGGCCGATGGCGCAATATAGCAGCCTCGCTACTGTCAGTCTGCCCCAGGGCAGCTGTGGCTACATGTGTAGCTGCCTCCACCAGTGTGTGAATGCGAGAGTAGTTGAATTGTAAAGCGCTATATAAATCCAATCTATTATTATTACTGAGTGTCAAACTGATAATCTACATCAGAAATTTGTTGCACTGTTTGTTGGCTTTGAAAGTGATGGCATAACTGCACTGATGTTCAGGAGGGGGCAAACACACTCGAGTGTGAAAAGATTAACCCTAACCACCCCGTCACTCACTGTATGAATCAGAAGTTAGAACTAAGTCCTTGATGCTGGATTCCTTTAAAAGCAGACAGTTTTCATAGTCTAGATAATCTGCTGTGGTCTAGTTCTCTCTTAATTTAAGTACTGTGCAAAAGTCTTGAGGCACCCCTCATTTCTTTATATTTTGCTTCCAAGGAACCAGATCTTCTTGTAATGTTTTTTTTAAAAGCTGCCTTGAACAATAGCTCTTCAGTTTTTCTCAGTGTAATCCTTATACCCAACAATTTTAAGATGATTCACATATGAATCATTCAATCATAAAACCCCCCACCAAATGGTATTTCAGTCAGTGGTGTCAAAGAACTTGTGAAAATTGAAGGAATTCGGAACACAGAGAAGTACCATCAGGTACAGCAATGTCATTAATTTATTTTCTGTGGTGCCTATAACGGGAGACGAACCCAGACGTGCCTGAAAGCGAGAGCCACGTGTGAGCTACCGATGACGATTTTTAGTTAACAAAAACCTCCATGTTTTGCAAAAACAGGCAAGAAAACTGTCCCCACTAAAGCTGGAAACGACAAACTTGTTTCATCAAGTGAAGCAAAAAAAAAAAACAAACAAAAAAAAACACTGCATGAGTACATAGAGGGTGTGACGGCACAGGAGGAGGAGATACGAGCAGCTGGAGATGTGCGACACAGAGTAAACAAATTACTCAACCAAGTGCTGTAGCACTCGGTAGCTTCACTTCATGTGACAGGAAGAGCAAACGGCGGGTTAAAATCACTGATTCGCAGCTGGTTACAAACTCGACACAGGATACAACATCCCAGGTAGAAAATATTTCTTCAGTTTTTAAATTTTAGTATATGATAACATTGTACAGCTCCCAGAGTTACACGGTTAAGTTACTTTTGTTATTATTAAGCTAAAGTGTTGGGCAATCGTGTAATAAAGTGAAAGCACTACCCGTTATGCTCTTTTTTCTTCTTACATTTGATTTATGTGGTGACTCTATAATGCTGCTGCTGCGGGAAAAGATTCACACTTTCGGTTCAATGGTTGCAGTGTCTGATTTGGAAAAGGAGGGAATAAAACATTCAACATTTCTCATTGCTTCATCTTGACAAAGATGAAGCAGCAAACATCCAAAGAAGAGCTTTAAATGTCCTCAAAGAAGCCTGGAGAACGTTTCCTGAAGAGTACTTAAGACATTACGAGAACGTTGGTCTAAGAAAGTTCACGGTGTGATAAAGAATAAAGGTGATCATAGTAAATATTGGCCTTCAAGCTGGTTAGAATTGAATAAACTCTGTTTTTGCCCTATCTGAAGTATTTTTATTTTGTGAAAGATTGAGAAACACCGTCAAAAGTGGAAAAAAGGACCTAACATCCAGTCTTTTTATGGTTAAAGTGATACATAGTGCTAAAACAGAGTTTATCCATATGTAATTTTGCTAATAGGGAATCCTACTTAATTCTTTCTAGAACATAATCAAGAGTAAACCTGATCAATATGATGAATGAGAAAATGTGGTTTGAGTAATAAAATGGTTTTAATGCCTGACTTTTGCCTAGATTCTGGGCACATTGTTACAACTACGGTGTGTCCTTGTCTCTCTCTATGCGAGTGAGAGCACTAAGCGGGCAGCGTGTAAAAGACAGAAATGTGAGTCTCTGGTCCATCATGCATGATTTTGAATAAAAGAATTATATTGAGTAAGTTGCAATTGATAAACACAGACTCATGAAGACAAAAGGTATATTCACATGTGACAGAGCTGAAAAGAAGTAAAGCAGTTGAAGTGTCATGATATCATATGTAATTGAGCTAATGAGAAATCATGTTTGTGTACAACATAGAAAAAAAAGAAAATGTAACTATCGTGATTAAGTGAGCTTGAATTTGCCTTAAATTATGTGGGTGAGAGGTCAGAGAGAACGGGAGAAACAATGGGATGGGCCTCAACAAGCAAGCCATGGTTGGTAAACGGAGAGAAAGAACGGGAAAAATGGGAGGAGAGAGAGCAGGTGAAGTGCCTGACAAATGAGTATAAAAGAGGGCTCTTAGGAAGGCTGTTCTTCCTCTAGTTTCCTGCAATGGCTAGAGAAAATTAATCACTGCATCTTTTCCCATTTGACAATAGAAAAAACCCCAAAAACAAATAACAACAACAACAAAAAAACAACGATGGTCACCTTTTCCACATATACATATATCATACACCCATAAAGTTTGGGGAAAGCATTAGATGAGCACAGGCACTCTGGGATCTAGGATCAAGTGTGTAACAGGATCTTTTATTTAAGACAGTTTAATTACAACCTAAAATGTTGGAGTTAGTGAGGCAAGGCTGAGATGGTTTGGACAGAGGGTGGATAGTGGGTACAATTGACAAAGAATGCCAAATGTGGAGCCGCAGGGTAAGAGAAAAAGAAGAAGACCACAGAGATTATTGATGGGAGAGGACATGCAGAGGATTGGTGTGACAGAGGAGGATGCAGGGACACAGTGAGATGGCGGTAGATGATCTGCTTTGGTGACCCCCTAAGGGGAGCAGCTAAAAGAAAGAAGGAAAAAGAAGTACAACTAAAATGAAGACCTATATGTTACAAAATAAGGTTGAATTAGCAATAAGATTTCTTTATGATCAAAGTAATCCACAGTAGTTGAGAATACACAGCAAACGGTAACTGTGGGAAAACGGAGGCTTCTAACATGGACGGTGCTCATGTCAGAAGCCGTCATTAGTTTGAGAATTATAAATTATAAAAGCTTCCTCTCAGATTATCACAAGTCAGAAGGCTTACAGCAAGCAGGACTCCTCTGAAAGCAGTGTTTGTGTCCTCCTGTGCTCTCCAAGCGCACCTGGCTGCTTTGTGCTCTTGTTTGAAATAATATTATTTGCATGTGATCAGCTTTGTTCAGCATTACTTACATTTCAGCTCAAACCTGCTGTCTAACTTTACTTAACGTCAAACAGACTCCGTGCATACCTCTTTATCTCAGCAGCGTGCTAGCTCCTGAGCTCATTATTTTTGCACCGAGCACCCTAGCTTACTTTGGCTTCTTTGTGGTTAGACTTAAACTTTATTTGATTAACGGTAAGACACTTTTATTTTCAAAGTGGCGTCGTTTGCTCGATTCCGGTGATGCGGTGTGATGATGGTGAGGTTAACCGACCTGTTGTGCTCCGCCGCTGATTTGGACCGCACCTCACACACGACAAACTCGAAATATCGAAAAACTCCTCCGCGCCGCAGTCTGATGGAGTCCTGAAGGGGATGGTGAACGGCTGGCACCGCAGGACGTCGATGTACATTAAAATAAACAACGTTACAGGCACTTTGTGTCTGTTAACGACAAACTGTAGCGTCTCCGTCGCCATGGTAAACAACGTTCTTCCCTTTTTTACCCACAGTGCTTTATGCGACGTGATGACGTGTGACGCAAATGAGTAAAAAAAAACAAAAAAAACAAAACCCATACCAGAAATAAAACAGTTAAATTCGTTTAAAAGATTTCTATATAAAATACTTTTTTTATTTTAGGGGAAATCAATTAGTATTAATCTGACCATTAGTTTAGCTCCATTAGAAATTCATAAAGTGGATTTTCTTCATATATGAGATGTAACTTTATTTTAATTTGATTGTAACTTTATTTAAATGTGTACTTAAATTTAAATGTTTCGAATTCTGTCCAGTCCGATCCCTCCCAGTGAAAACGTTAATACCTTTAGCTCTGGTCTCCTGTCTTTTGTAAGTACAATAAATCATAGCAGGTCTGACTGCAGTCTTCTAAACCTTGCCACCTCCCCTTTCACACTTGCTGCTCTACTTCACCCTGTCTGGACGCCCTTCTTTACCTCTCTTGTGCACGGTCTGTTGCTTTGGATGGTTAACCCAAAGTATTTAAACTCAGCTTTAATTTTTACACCTGCCTCCTACATTGTTCTAAATAATATAAAGTTACTTTGATCTGCTCCTTTATTCACAAGGGGCCACCACAGCGGGTAGTTTAAAATAAAATCAATAAGGGTGTTTTCACCGATTTCACTGCAAATAGGCACATTGAAAACCGTCACTGCTTAAGGTACTGATAAACACAAGCTGAAGATCTAACCAGCTTTTCAGAAGAGCAAGATTTTAGAAAATACACCTATTGCAAAGTAGTAATTACTTGTTTTTGTTTGGGTTTTAACGTGTGAGTCATACGGGACTTTTGACAGGAAACATAATCTGCAGCTGCATCTTGCATTTCCACTTCCTTACACAAAGTACGTATGTTAATATATTGGCATAGACCTCAGGGGAGGAGAGACCGCACTTCTTAGTGATCAAGTAAGCTTTTAAAAATCTAAAGATTTAAGTGAAACGCTTTAAAACAGGAGAGCAGATAGGAGATGCACAAGCCTTACAAAGAGAGTTCAGGTAAATAACTGAAACTTACTCATTTTCAAATTCATGACGGATCAGTTCTTAGTTTAGGAAACCAACACTCAAGGTATGTTTTTTTTTTCTAGCTTTTTATGGATAAATTACTAATTTTATTTAATAATTTGCACTTTAGTAATTTGCTGAAACCATTTTTGCTCTTATTTTATTTGGAAAAAAACAACAACAACACACACATAGAAACGGGGATATGTTTAGGCTCACAGGACATGATTGTGTTGAATCAACGAGGACACTGGAAGAAAGAGAGCTGAGGGCAATGTCATGCAGATTATTTTTGATGTACAGTGATGTACCAGTTCTCCCAGGAGTTACGCTCCCCTCCAGCAGGTGGCGGTAAGTCTATAAAAAAAATCAACGGGGTAAGGGGTTAAGCGGGAGAGGCGGGACAAAAGAGATTTTAAGCATGGGTCCACGACTAAAAGTTTAGTCGGGTTTACAGCAGTGACAACGCCCGCCATGCCAGCTTTTAACGAGTATCTGTTGTGAGTGGCTGTGGTGAGTATTTGTTCGGATTTCAAGGAAAGAAGAAAACGTGTTTTTCCTGCGCCTTCTCTTTTGCTTTCCACCAGCAGCACACGTGTTCTCACTGAATGTGCGTTTCGTGGTCGTAAGCTAACACACAGCCCATATTTTGGCTCATTTCAGCCGTTTTCCTTCTCTCTCACTTTTTTTAAAGGTATCTCATAACTTGGTGACCTGGTAGCAGCAAAATGACCATAATCCTGCGACTGAAAGGTCTGGATGCCAAGGCGGGTATTGAAGATATTCGGGCTTTCTTTGGCTCTGTGCGAATTCCTGATGGTGGAGTGTGCATTGTGGGAGGAAGGCTCCAAGAGGCCTTTATTGCGTTCAACACAGAAAGAGAGGCTCAGCTGGCCATGCGGCTGACTGGAAATGTACTCAAAGGCTCTAAGGTGACTCTGCACATAAGCAAGATGGAAGAGCTGGAGCATAGATTAGAGACAGTTTTAAAGGAGAAGAAGAAAGCCTCCCACCATGCTGTTAGACTGCGACCACGTGCAGCTGTAAATCGCATGAGTTCAAATACAAGGCCTCGCGATAATACTGCAAGTCTTTCACCTTCTTCTACATACCCAGTTAGTCGTGCTAGTTCAAATCTATCTGTGAAGGCACAGAATGTTCATCACAGTACTGCAGATATACAGACTTCAGATGCACAATCTCTTGATCCCAGTGCAGCCTTTCTTCTTGGGATTTGTACTGTTCTCCAAGGTCTTCAGCCAACCCACCAAAGAGATGTCCTCATCGCAGACAGTCCTGCTGCTGTAGGGAAAGAGGAGAGGACACCAGAGCAAACTCTAAACTCACAGCCAGGCTACGTCAGGCTCTTTGGTCTGCCACCCTCAACCACAAAAGATGATATCTGCCATTTTTTCAGAGGGCTGACTGTACAGGAAGCCATAGTAAATGTGAGGTTGGGATTAAACCATGGCTGCCTTGTGAAGTTTGCTACAATGCAGGATGCAAGTGCTGCTCTTAACTTTAACCAGCAATCACTGGGCCCCTTCTGCGTGGATGTTCGTGGAGCGTGTGAGAAGATATGGAATAGCGCGCTGCAGGAATGTGAAGATGCTGTTGATGTTGAGGCGATACAAGAACGCCACCAGTACCCTCTTAAAGAAAGTGTAAACCACAGGCAAAAATCTGCTTCTGTACTGCGCCCCAAGAGGAAGTCCATCAACCAGCTGCTAACTAATGGACCAAAAAAGCTAAAAGTTGACAGTGAGTCAGGAACTCCAGCTGTGGAGTACATTGTTATGGTAAGCAATCTGCCCAAAACGATGACCAAGACTGAAATAAAAGAGTTGTTTGGATGTGCAACCATTCCACACAAAAATGTACTGCATCTGCTCGACAAAGAAGGCAACAGAACAGATACTGCTTTTCTCCTTTTTAATCGAACTGAAGATTTCGACTATGCAATGAATCTCACTGGCTGCCACGTAGGCTCCAATACTATTACAGTCTCATCAATCACAAAGGAGGCAATGAGAGAAAAGATGAGCAAAATGCATCTTAAAAGTCTCAAGCATCGTCTAAAGCCCAAAGACCCAAGAACGAAACCAAATCTAAAGAGGAAATCTGGCCTAGTTGATGCCTCTGAGGGGTCACTGGGTGCGGACATGGGCCTGGAAGCTAAGACTTGCCTGTTTATAAGAAACATGCCGGCAGATGTGCAGAAAGATCAAATCAAAAGCCTTTTCAGCAAGTACAAAATAAAGAAGGACAACATTGCGTTACTGCGCAACAGTGAGGGAAGTGGCATCGGTGAGGCCGTGATTCAGTTTAAGTCAAAGAAGCTTGCTGCGCTGGCTCAGAGGCTCCACGGGAAAGACTTTCTGGGGACGAAGGTGCTTCTGACATGCATTACCATGAGGCAGATGGAGGACATCTTGGCAAAATAAGTTTGACAATTTTTAGACAGCGCTCTAATGTGGACAGAGCTGTGCGAGACTGTTCAAAGCTTTATTCATTCATCCATTTATTCATTCAAGTTTTTGACCAGTTCTGTTTGTGGCAACATTTCTTGCATGAAACATGATTCCGCTTTTCTAATACCTTCCTGTTCATAAATCATTTGTACTGTTTAAAATAAATCTTGAAATACTTTGTTGGTTTATTTATTCACCAAATACAACTGCCAATGGAAAAATCCCTGTTGGATGGAAGATGGAACTTTCAGAACCTGCATCAAGATGAAAAGAAACCAATCGAGCTAGTTATTTGTGTCCGATACTGCACAAGGAAGGTCTCAAATACAACTTCCTAACCTAGAGGATCCGTCAGCATCTGGAAATACTTTGATGGGGACATGAAATCAACCACAAATATATCTTTATGTCCATTAATAGCTTTTAATCGCTGTGAAACTTAAACTAAAATGATCAGGTAAAGTTGCTGGATACAACAGCAGACATGTAAATCCTTCCACGTTATAAATCTTGCCATATTATGAAGAAATAAACATAATTAAAACAAGGACAGCAAAAGACTGAAAACCCAGTGCATGAAAATATATATTTTTTTCAAAAGTACATGAAATCAACATCTGGACAATGACCCCTGTGCATGTAGTACAGAAAGATGAGAAGACAGACTTGTTGCATCTCTTATTTGTAATACCTGGGCGGACCGTCATTGTATCGGGATGGACCTGCAAAAAAAGCAAACTATTAATAAGTGGACAGCAAAGAATGATGCCTCACACGCTCCTTTGGAGTCCTTCATTTAACAGTCCTTGATATTTGAGCCATGGATCTGTCATAAAAAGTCTGGGAGAAGGTGCATGTATACCTGAGAGGCCACCTGAGAATCGGTTGCTACTGCTTTGCATTCTAGGGGGTGAAGAGAAGTTTGTGGAACTCAATGATAAGCTGTTGGGCCCCTGAGGAGGAAACAGATGCCACAAAATAAATGTTTTAATCTGAGGGACAAGTGAAACATCTGAAAAAGTAAATCTGGTTTTGCTCATCCTTTCAGAGCAAAGGAAACCTAGTGCACACAGCTGAAATGGTTAAAATTAAATTAGAACTTTAGTACTCAGCTCGCCAAATAAGGTTTGAAGGCTGATCTTTAGTGTTTGGTTTCAAAATGATTTCTAGGATAGATACTGTTAAAAAAAGAAGAAGAAGCAACAACTCAAAACAACACACCCCTGAAACACTTCTGAGTCGATACTCCATCAGCACATCTGTTAGTTTCTGCGTCACCTTCAGCACCAGCTGGGCATCGCTCTCATTCTCTATCCTGAAAGTATCCTAAAAACACATTTTGTAAAATTACTTTCTGAATATAAATATGAATATAAAAAAAAGAAAGAAAAGATGCTGACTTTAAACCTATTGTAAGAAACCTACCAGGTATGTGAGCAAAGTATGGGGAAGGCTGCTAGATTCTGGAGCTGCCCCCATTAATCCCGGCCTGTCCATTGGTCTGTCCATCAAGCTACTACCCATCCGGTTGCCCTGGTACTCGCCTGAATACATTTTGTTTGGACGTTCATCCAGCAGTCCACTCCTTCTGTAGGTGTCTCTTCCACTACCTGAACCGCGACCCATATTATCCATGAAATTTCCCCGATCCATACCAGAGTCAGAAAAGTCTTCCCTGGAGGAGTAGCCTCCAAAGCCGGACTCCCCAAATTCATCTACGGGATAATCAGGATGAAACTCCCCTGGGAATCTTGATTCAGAGAACCTGGGACCTGTGAGATTCAGGTTTATTACATTTCAGTTCACATATTTTTATTTTAATAGAACAGAAATATTCATGCACATTGAGAAAATTAATGTCAATCACAAAGAACTCGCCAAAGGGTGGCCCCATTTGTCCCATTCCTGGAGCTGGTGAAGGCCCGGCTTTAGGAATAGCAGAGCCTGTGATGGAAGGATGTGTGAAATTAACAACTAATGCGAAAGAATGGAAATCTTTTAGTGTTGTTGAATGCTAAGCTAAGCTTTGACCCCAGCTAAGTAGGAAAAATTGTTGTTATTTATTTTTTAAACTGAGAAGCTGATCTTAGTTTTTGAGAACTTAAAAACATTGGATGCAAACAGAGCAGAATAACTTACGTAGTCCTTTAAAAGCAGGAATGTCAAAGGGCTCCCTGAGGATCACCTAAATGTGACAACGGGAACAGAAAATGATCAAATCCAACATATTGTTAAGTGCACCCACCCCTCGAATGTAAACATGGGAGACTTTTAGCCCCATCTGCAATATAAAAGTTTTATGTGGACCAAACAAAGATGAAGTTATCTGGCAGTACCTTGGAGACGGAATTTGAACTTTTGTCTAGTAAGAGAAAAGTAAAAATCCCAGAGCAAACACACCAATTCAGCAGACCAACATTACATATAACATAAAAACTGAACTATCACAGGTGTAGCGCTCACCTTGATTTGTCCGCTCACCTTGATTTGTCCCCTCCCCTCCGTCTTTTCAAATTCAGCCGCAGCTTCTTTAATGGATTTTCTGATAGCAGGGTCTTTCACGGCATCTTCCTCCTCATGCGTAATCTTGTCAGGGTGGGTCTTTTTCTGTGTGAAAATCAGAATAAAAGAATGCAAATGATTCTGCAACCTCGTGTGCAGACTTTGAAACAGACAACACTCACCATGTATCTATAGCAGTGTTTCCAGCCTTTCACATGGTCAACAATGTCATGCTGCAAGCTGGCCATGGCGCACAGTTTGCACTGGTAGTGTGGAGGGACAGATTTACTGGGGCTGCGGTACTCCCACACATACTGAAGGCCTGCAGACACAATGATTATTGATTATTCACTTCTTTATGCAAGAAGGAGAGGAGGTAAAGTAGATAGATGTGAGGAAAATCCCTACGCTGCTTACCAATCACACAGTCTGTGATACCCTTCAAGATTTTGTTGAGCGAGGGCACAGTATGGATAGAAGATCCTTTGGAGAAAACTGGGAAAACATAATAGTGGTCAGCATTAAGTAGAGGCTGAATTTATAACTAAAACAAGACATATCCTGAAAACTAGTAAAAAACTAATTGCAATTATACTGTACTGTTTCACAACCTGCAATGTTTAATGGACTGGAATTTATTCCAGATTTTACATGGATGGATCAACCCAAACTTCCCATGTGAGCTTGGGAGAAAAAACAAACAAACAAAAAATAACAGGAGCTCTAAGTTAACCCCCATTTAGGCCCAAACTGAGCTGCAGAACAACACATTCTGTGATGCACTGCTTCTCACTGTGCGCAGCCGCAGAGCGGTAACTTCTGTGTTGCATTCACCAAAGCATTCCTTTTGCAAACGCACGATAAAATTAACACATAATTTAAAAACAAAAAAATTCTGCTAAGCAGGCAAAGTTTATGTCTAAGAAAAAAAAGTTGAATGCAAGTCAAGCCAGTGTAACACAGGCAACTGGTAAAAAATTGATATTGCATTCAGCAGTATTAAAAAGAAACAAGTGCATTAAAACTTAATTAGTAACCGGTGCAGATGCATGGTAGCATAAGCCATGTGTCGTGCGCTTTTAAGGATAATGGTGCTGCTCTTCAGTGTAGCAACATCTTAATGAGACTGGGTTGGGTTGTTATTCAAATTATTTAGAAAACGTCCAAAAACCATTCCGAAAACTGGACTTCTAAATAGGAAACTTTTAAGCAGGAAATGTTTTGCGTGAATACTTTTGCAGTGATCTCCAAAGACCAAAACAGTAGACTGCACCACATAAGACTCACCACCCCCATCCTCAAATCTCTGAGGTTGTGAGCCTCACTGAGTGGTGAACATGCCACCACACGTGACATGAAGCATGGAAACCAAGGTCTCAAGCTTCAACTCTCAACACTGGAAGTGGCACCGTGTGTAAAAGGACTTACCTATATCAGCAGAATGCTGCAGCTGCCTTCTCTGTCAGCAGAGGGAATAAACCCACGAGAAGGAGAGAGACACACAGGAAATTAGTGACAGGATGACACTAAGCAGAGGACTGAACTCCTTGTCCAGGTCCGCCACACAACCATTACGTTCTCATCCTCTTTGACGCCTGCATTAAGCAGTGACAGTCACAGGAATGTGTATAAATGGTGTCTAAATCCTCAACAAGTGAGAATGTAGACCAGCAACAATTTGTTACTACAGGGAAGAAACTGGGTTGTTACACCTGCCGCAGTGGCCGCACTGAGGGAGGCTGAGGTCAAGACCTCAGCGATCTGACAATGAAACTGGTAGAAGAGAACATGCTCTTCTACCACCGTGCACTGTGGTCAGTGTGATGTGTTTGAAAGCCCCAAATTTGAGCTTGACAGACAACAGCAAACAGAAACCCTTTGGAAACAACTAAACATACACCCCCTTCAATGATAAGAGTGATGTCAGCTGTGTGAAATATGGAGGTGGTTCCCGTTAGAGGCAGGTGCTGAGGTGGACGCCACTTCATTTGAGGATACCTACTAATAAAGAAAACATATTTCCAAGCATACAACTTTCTTCAAGATAAGCAAAAGGAGATAAGACAGACATAAGCAGCCAAAAATTGAAGACACTGAGTTTAGATTATTGAAGTTAAATATCTAAGCAGAAATGTAAATAATCACTGTAATTCCTGCAGTGATTTACTGTTTTGCAGCTAATTTACATTTTAAGTAACTGCATGTTACTGATAAACACCAGGAGAGTGTGGTTTGGAGATAGAAATCCAGGACTGAGGGTACTCTGCTGTAAAGTACTGACTTCACCAGTGGAGCTTTGTTCACTGGTGGGAGATCATAATTTTTGTAGCAAATAATGAACTTTTGAGTTTTTAACCTCATGCACAGTGGTTGTACAGAACGGTGACGTGTCTACTACCTGCCGTTTAATTGAGCAGTGATGTAACAACGTCTCTTAGGGAAAAACTGGACTGGATATGTCGCCATTGACTTTAAGTCCTCGAGGATTTGAATCAGCAAGTGATCCGTGACTACCACTTTTGAATGTGACAGCGCTCAGTAGTAAAAAATGAGTGGCCTGCCATGTGGTACCGTTTAAGAGAAGCCAGTTTATCTCACTTTAGAATATATTCGGAACACCAACGTGAATAAAACCAGTGTTAAAAACAAACAAACAAAACAACAATTCTTTAAACCATAACAGGTTTGACAGGCCGCAGATGTGAGGCCAGAGCCAGTGAATATTGTCTTCAGTAACAAGACTGCAAATGAAGCAGGCCTGAAGGCACAGGAGCAAGCAGGAAGCCCACAAGTTCAGGGCTGCTGCACCCCGGCACTCCATCAGGTACCACAACAGCAAAATTTGGGGAGGATGGGGGGAAATTATAGGAAAACCCACATTTTTACTTTAGGTTTTTGATACTGCACACTTGGGCTCATGTGGTACTGAAGTAGAGCCAAGGACTGACACTTACCTTTGGATTCTTCTTTGGATTTGGGGGCCCACTTTGTGCTGGAGGCTGGTTTCCTGAATTCTCATCCTCCATTTCCTCAGCGTTGTCACTACAAGACAAATGATGTCTTATTGCTGGTTATCAAATCATTACACATACTAGAACTAATTGCACAGTTAAAACTAGGGATGCGTGCAAGCAGTTGACTAATCGTCGCTGTGTCACTAGTCAACATTAAACATACTCGTTGTTTAATCTAATTGTTCTAAATTACATTTTTTAAGTGATGCCCAATGCTGCTAAATTGTTATGCAGCCATCTGTCACTAGATGGAGCATCGGTGTTGAAAAATGCCACAAATCTGTTACTCTAGGTCTGATTTTTTGTTAACACTATAATTGTTAATTCTTTTAAAGATGAAAGAATGAGACTCCAGATACAAGTGGCAGAAATGCGCTTTCTCTGAAAAGTGGATGAGCTTTTCCTTAGTGATAGGGTGAGCAAAGTAGAGCTCTGAACTGGGAATTTAAATTTACTAAAAGCTGCTGATCATAGAGGTATGGGACATGGGTTTGTAAGAGATCTGATAAATAACTTGGAGCAAGCCCATGCAAGCACTTATATGTGAGAAACAATATTTTAAAGAGGACCAACATGCTATGTAGCAATTTAAAAGGTTATATGATAATTCTTCCAACTATTTCTTGGGAATCAACTGGTACATGGAATCAGCAGCATTGTGAGCCAACTGCAATTGTAACAATTATGTTTTTCTCAGTCCAAAATACACTATATGGACAAAAACATTTCCTAATATACACCACTGCAAAAGTCAGTTTGTGAAATTTCTTCCCTAATAGATATTCCACAATCGGTGACCATGTAAAGTTACAGAGCAGTATCGCTGAGATGGATAGTGTGTAAAAGCCACCAGTGCTCTGCTGACCCAGTAACTGCAGAGCTCCAAACCTCCTGTGGCATTGACATCAGCATGAAAACATTGCCCAAGGGGCTTCATGGTATAGGTTTTCCATAACTGAAGAGTAGTACCTCCTAATTCAGATCAAGGTAATGGCTCAGTCAAGAGTAAAAATATAGAGCAACCTGATTGCAGCTACTAAAAAACAACCAAACAACTAAAACCTTAACACCGCATGGTCGATGTATTAAATATTTTCACATTCTGCAAGTTGTGGTGACTAGATGCCTGCCCAGAGTTGCACACCCACAACTACTTTTGACCACAAGGTGACTGCACAGGTCTGATAGAAGGAAACCTTTCTGAAAACAGTCACACTCTTATTTGGACTGATGGTAATTACTCTCAGACAAACTGCTGAAGCTTTACAAATAATTACCATTTAATTTATAAATGCAGACAGATTGGCAACATGTTGCCAATCTGTCTGAATGAGTCTGTGTCAATGAGCACAATTTGAGGGGACTCGACATAACTGACTGCTAGCTGGTTGTAGTCTGCTTATATTCTTGTTGAAAAAAAAGGTTGCTGAGTATAAATGTAATAGTTAAATGTGAATTTGTGCCCATGTTTAGGCAGATACACGATTTTCACAAGGGTGAATACTCAAATCTTGATGTGTTAATCACTCGTCCTCGGATCACACTATATGTTGTAAGATATGTAACGTCTTTTAAAATATGCAAATCTATACTATATTTTAGAGTTTGATAATGTTTATCTGATTGCAAAAAACAAAAAGGAGAATTTATAAATTTATAACATTTTCTCTAAGTTGCGACTTTCTGATCCAGCCAGGTGATTAGCTGTTAAATTTGTTTTGGGAAACGTGCTACACCCCATCTACATGTGCTTTCGAGGACTAGCCATTCAAAACAAAGGGCAGTATTGTTACTACAGACAATACTTTTTAAACGATCTTAGATTTCTTTTTTCAGTATTTTAATAACTTTATCAACGAAACAGAACAGCAACAGTACTGGTGAAAAGGTAGCAGCGTAGGCGGAAATAAATCTAAGTAATACAAATACAAAAGAAGAAAGGGCCACCTTTAAAAAAAATCTTGTAATATTGAAAACTCAGTTTTAAACCTGTCGTTAAATCCTCATCTTAATTATCTTATATTTGTATTTAAGTAATTCATATCTATTTTGCTCATAATTATCATTTGAATGCAGGAACAACAACGAAACAGGGAGTCTCAAAAGTGTTGTCTTTTAGTTAAATATTATCACCAGAAACACAATTTTCTGCAGTATCGCCCAAACAAACTTCAATGCGTCGTAGTTTTATTTAAAAAAACAAAAAGATTTAAAGACGTCTCGTTTCTTTAATCATCAAATGTTAGCGCTGTTAGCTGTGGGAGGGCCACAAGCAGAGCCTTAATTTACATAAATTATTTGAAAAGAAAATGTGCCTGTAAGACACATCTTAGCGACCGCAAACGCCACATATGATAGCTATCCACATAACGTAATCAAGTGTATTATATTATCAAACTTACACGAGATAATTAAGTGCAAACCGCGAGTTCTTCCTAGCTCAAGGTGAAAGGAGAATACAATACAAACCGAGCTTCGGGAGAAAATTGTAGTCTGATGAACTCGCCGGTTAAAAAACAAACAAAAACAAAACCAAAACAAAAACATGATGTAGCGCTATTTTGTGTCCGCGCTTCACAGAAAGACCTAATCTATTCTCTTAGAGGAAACAAAATGACAATTATTATCATTTATTTGTGCTTTCAATTTTATTATAAACTATTAAGTTAATTGTTCCAAGGCATCTTCGAGGGCAGCTTTTTTTTGGTGCGTTTATTTTATACACCGCATTAGCGTCCAGCAGCAAAATTGAAGAGAAATAGTGAATTACCTAAGAAAAGAAGGCTTGTGTTTTTCATTTTATTTCAAGTTTGCGCACATGATGACGCTCGAGCAGCTATAAACTCGCACTTTGCCCCAGTTTGGTGGTTTCATTTATTATAAGCCCCGCAGGAGCAGCAGCTGAAGTGCACACATCTAACGCGCACTCTTTGTGACCATGTACACACACATAATCAAAGGACCCAATGTAGCCACACGAGACCGAATAAAGATCATTTTCTTTGTTTATGTGTGTGTATGTTTAGTCGTTAGCCGGGTGGACACATTTTAATGGATGCTTTATGTAGTGTAAATTTCCGACTTTAGACTGCAGACATTTTTATTGTGGTGAGTACAATTAACTACTACCGCTAAAAACTGTTGCAAGGAAATGATAGATAAGTTAGCAGAGCAAGCTAGCTGTGCTGCTGAGTATCGAAATGTACTATTGAGAATAAAAATAACAATCTTAATGGACCTGACACAAATTATGTTATTATTGATACGTGTTATGTGTCATTAAAATGAGTGCATTAATTCACTTCCCGCTATGTGTCATTACACTGACAGCAGTCTAGACTGCAGAGATGAAGGCCAAAAAGAAGAAGAGGCAGGATGACTTCCAGAAAGTGAAGCTAAAAGTGGGAAAGAAGAAGCCCAGAGCTGATAACGCCACCAACACCAACTTTCGGTCCAAGGGGATTTATCTGTCTGAGCAGCTAAAGAGAGACACGAGTGGACCCACAACACACAAACAGCTCGGTATTAATGTAAGATCTGAGATCTTTTCAGATTTTAGCAAGTTAAAAAAAAAAGCATGCTATAGGCTTGTTTCATTGAATATAACAAGTTCGTCTTCTTCCGTAGTGAGAGTAGAGAGCAAGTAGAAATATGTTGCGGACGGAAGAGGAATGAAAGTCAGTAGAAGCAAGACAGAATAAATGTGTGTGAATGAGAGTGAGGCAGGTGGAAAGGCGAAGATGCCAGGATTAGAGGTTGTGAAGGTGGATGAGTTTAAATACCTGGTGTCAGACATGCAAAGCAACAGACAGTGTACATGAGATGTGAAGAAAAGAGTGCATGCAGTGGACAGAGATGGGTGATTTTTGACTGAAGGAAAGCTGCAAGAGTGCTGTGATCTATGGTTTGGAGACATTTACTGTGAGGAGGCATATGATCCACTGTGGTGACCCTTAAAGGGAGCAGCCAAACGAAGAAGAACAACAGAAACAAATTTATCTCATTTTATTCCCTCCTTCCACAGGACCTCCTGTCTCAGCTGCACCATTACAACGCGAATGTGAAACACAGTGCCTTGTTAGGTTTGAAAGAGTTGCTGTCCATCAGTCCCTCTTTGTTAGAGCAGCATCTTTCACGCTTGCTTTCAGAAGTGGCAGCTGTTTTAACAGACAAGGATCACAATGTTCGTGTGGCAGCTGCACGTGTGCTCAGGTTAGACAAGCATGTCAAAAATACAACAAACACATTTTTTTTTTCTTTGTTTAAATGTGTCTAAAGTAAACAAACTTGTTTTAACTTGCTTACAGGTATATTGCACAGTGTGTGCCTACAGAACGCGTGGCACCGTTTTTCCCCCTCCTCAGTGCTCATTTGTCTTGTGCTATGACGCATATCGAGACAGGAATCCAGGAGGATGCCATAAATGTCCTCGACGTGTTCCTAGAGCACTACCCTGCTCTGCTAGCCGCACGGCCTGCAGTTCTCCTCACTAACTTCCTAGAGATGATCTCTCACAGACAGAACAGTGGAGGAGCCAAAAAAGCTTCAGACTCCAAGGCTTGGACCTGGGCGCTGTCCATCAACCCTAACAGGGCTGTGACGAGCCAGCAGTGGCGGCTTTCTGTTCTTCTCAGGTATGGAAGCTGCATGTAAACACAATCAGGAAAAATCTAAGTGAATAACTCTGAATCCCAATCTTCCTGTTTGTTGTACTTGTATCTCAGGCTTGGGCGCTTTCTCCAGGCAGTTGTTGAGGAAAGACCAACGGAGGAAAGTGATATGTCTGTCCCAACTGAAAGAGTTTTTGGTTCTAGTGGAGAGGGCCGATTTACACCTCTTCATCTCAACTGGGAAGAGCTAACGTACAGCAAGGTTGGAGTTAAGATTTATGAACATTCTGGGGCCAAACCAACTCCACACTCCACCTTTAAACTTAGGTATGAAATCTCTGACTTTAGTAGCTGTCCAGAAATAGTTCAGTTTAAGCTTTTTTTTTTTTTTTTTCTCATTTGTTTTTTTTTTTAATTCTTTCACTGTGCAGACCTGAGCAGGATCCAGGAGCTACAGTAAGTGAGGGTCTAGACTCAGCTGAAACTGTGCAAAAGTTTGCAGCTACTCTTGTGCCTCTCCTGCTGGAAGTGTGGGTCGAGGCCAGCACCAATGACAGCCCGTGGAATAACACAGAGGGGGCCCACCTACTCACTCCAGATGCCATGTCAGTAATGTTCCAGGTCTTGTCTATTCTGCAGTTGCTGAGAAAACTGGCCCCACAGCGGGAGAACCAGGATGCACTGGTGAGATGTGACTTGCATGTCTTTTGTTTTTGTTTTGTTTTTTTCATTTTATTTTAATGTAAATGTTTGATCAACCTCACAGATATTTTTGTTTTCTTTAGGATGCGTGGTTCCGTAAAGAATACCTGGGAGATTTTAAGCAGCACTTCATTAAAAACTTTCCCTATGGGAGCCGGGATACACCCAGACATAAAAAGAAAATTGATCTCAAAAGGTAAGAAAGTTCATTCTTGGCATTCTTTTTATCTTTGGTGTTTTTATTAATACGTAGCTGTCATGGGGTGAGAAGTGGGGTACATCCAATCCAGTCCAATCTAACTTTATTTATTGAGCAGTTTAAAAACAACATAGTTGACCAAAGTGCTTTCCAGTAATAAAAAAAACAGAGATAACAGTTAAAAAAACATACATTAAGCAGACAAAGAAGTATATATAAATAACAATAAAATAAATACATAAGTGAAAAAAGGAAGATAAAAATAAATCAGTATATATTAAATATAAAACATGAGTAAAACGGACAATAAAATATACAAGGAATAAAATTAACAAAATAAAAAGATTAAGAGTGACCTAAAACTGACTAAAAGCTTTTCCTCGATACTCTGGTACTACTCCTAAAAAGCCTTGGAAAAAAGGTGTATTTTTAAAAGTGATTTGAACATTTCAAGTGTTGGGGCCAGCCTAATATGGAGGGGCAGCTTATTCCATAATTTGGGGCCCACAACAGCGAAAGCTCCGTCCCCCCAGTGTTTCAGTCTCGACATGGGGACAGCAAGGAGTGACTTGTCAGTTTATCTGAGAGACCTTTGTGGAGTGTATAGGTGTAGAAGGTCTATCATTTTAAAAGGGACAGGCAACCACTGTAAAGACAACCAGTGTACATCCTGGGCCGGTCAGCAGCCTGTTGATCGGCTGACACAGAAGGGCAGACAACTATTGAAATTTATGCCTACAGTCGATTTTGACTCTGGAAGGAAGCTGGAGTACCCAGGGAGACTGTGGCTTATGCTTCAGTTGGAAATTTACGCCATAACTGCAAACCCATCTGAAACCTTATGGCGTAACCTGACGTACATCTTGCTGGAAATGTAACTTCACGGCAGTTTGACGCAGCCTGCAGCTGCCTTGATTGGCCTGTTTAGTACCGTTATTTCCTTTTGTGCATTTATGGCTCCTTTTTTGCTACAGTTTTTGAATTTAACAATCATTGCCTGTTTATTAGGAATAATAACCCTAGCATCACTGTAAGGACTCACAAATATCAGAAAATTGCTGGAAACTATCAGAATGGACGTGTGAGAATGTACAAAAAAGTCTAGAGGGACAAATCGGTTTGCCCAGAGAAATTTGACCACAACAAAGAGCAGGCCAGGAGAGAAAGAAGTCCCAATATTTATTTATTTATTTCTATCAGCTGACACTGCTTATTTATTTTTTTAGCACCTGGCGGCTCTTTTTTTACTTCTCATCCATAAATAATCTGCTCTTTCACGTGATTCAGTTTATTTTGAAAAGTCTCAACAGGATCTTGAGCTTTATTGTGAAAGGTTTATGTGGTACATAAGCAAGCGGACACGCCATGGTGTTACTGTCGTTGTTGCTAACCACAACGCATAAAAACAGGCGCTTGTCCATCAGTAGTGTGGTTATATTAAATATAAGAGAAAGAGAGAAGTTTAAGAAATTAATATAGCCACTACAGTGACCATCAAAACGGTGAAAAAATATTGCCGTAAACAGTTTATTTTGCGACACCATGAAACAAACGATAGCGTAAAATGTAACGATAGACGTTTTTATATCGTCATTCGATATATATCGTTATATCGAACAGCCCTAACACAGAAGTCTAAATCAGGCCTTAGGTGGTAGAGTCGGCTGTCTACCAATCAGAAAATCAGTTCAAATTGTAAATGATAAAGTATCCTCGCGTTGCCGCGGTGAATCAGTTTGAGTGAACGTGAGAAAGTGCTTAGGCATAGATGTGTGTGATTGGGTGAGTGAGACTTGCAGTAAGAAAGTGCTTTGAGTAATCAACTGAGTAGAAAAGAGCAAAGAAACCACAAAGGGGTTTAAGCCCAGAACCTACTTTATGTGAGGCAGGTGAGTTCTGTTAACCTGTGGGGACAGCTGTAACCACTGTGCCGCAATGTTGCTTCTTATTTGTTAATGACATTAGATTTAATGTCATTAATAAATAAGTTAGATGCCTCATTGCCCAAGGATGCATCACATTACACTTTTCCTCTGCCTGTTTCACACTTTTCTCTTGACTCACAGCTTGTGATAAGATGCAGGGAAGCTTAACGATCTGCCATCAAAGGCACTGATGAGGAACACAAACATGATATGCTTAAAATGTTTACATTTCTCAAAATATTTAAATTCACATCTTCTTTTATTTACATTTGTATTAATACAAATTTGTATTTTTTGCCATATTTGAATGGATAATAGATGTTGACTTGTTGGAGGCTGACTGCCATCTATTTAAGAACTTTTTTTTTTTTTTTAAATTCATACATTTTTTTTTTTGTAAAGTTTTGGTTGTTTTTTTTTTCTTTTTCACCTATATGTTTGTGCATAGCTCTAAACTGCAAGTTTTGAGTTCTTCGTTTTAAAAACTGTAAAAGATTTAAGCAGCCAATACAGTCTGATCCTCTACTGGTGGTTATTTACTGTGTATGAAATTCAGACTAGCTAAGATTGCCCTCATCTCACTCTGCACTCTTCAGGAGCAAACAGACAGCAGCCCTTCCTGGTCCAACTGTGGATCCTCTTGCCCTCAACATCACACTCTGCCAGGTGATGGTGTCCCTTAGCCAGAAGCAGGGCGTTGGCCAAGAGGCAGATGGAGACTGGCTGACACCACTGAGTACGTTTGTCCGAGACACTCTGGGTAGCGGAGTGAAGCTGAGCTACAGGCAGCTGCAAATGCTGCTGGGTACCGTGTGGAAGATGGTGCTCACACAAAGAAGCAAAAGTAAATATATATTTATATATTTATATATATTAATTAGAGAGAGATGTTAAAACTGTGTCATAATGTCCATGTTTGTGCAGCAGTGACAGAGGACCTGTTGGCAGCAGTGTATATCTACTACAAGCAAAGAAACCTCCCTCTGCAGACACGATCACTGCTGCTATCGTTCTACAGCAAGCTTTACCTGCAGGAGCAAGGGCATGCACACCTAACCAGGTAACTTGTTCTTACTTGCCTTGCCTTGCCTTGCCTTAACAAGTAGGATTTTTGAACAGCTGTTTTCCAAAAGTTCATGCACCACATGGCATAATTGTTGGAGATATAGAAGGCAGGATGATAGCATCAGCATAAATAATCATTCATTTGAGTTTTTTGTCGTATTTTTCTACATAATTTAGTAGTTTACACTTTGGCCAAACAAGCAAAAGATCCCTGGTTCTCTGCCGTGACAGGACAAAAATCTGGTTTAAGGAAAAATATATTTTAAATTGCAAACACAGAGCTACCTGCTGTAGCATCCACTTATGATTAAGGAAGCAGCTGAAAGTAGTTTCTCCTTCATCATTCAGGCATCCCCTGCAGTGACTTTATGCCCAAGCAGTTGTCCCAGCTCACATTTTGCTAGCTGCTGATTTAGAGTTCTTGTATACGGGTCATTCCATGTAAAATCAATCAAAGCCTCTCACGATGAAGGCTCTGGAGGGTCCCCGGATCAGGACTATGAGGTGACAGCAGCTTAGTAAAGTGAGTAAAGGGGACATGCCAAAAGAAAATAGTCACAAGCTGAATAGGCAGTAAAGCAACAAATGCAAGGAGAGTATCCCCCTGGCCCTCTGTGATCCAAGCTCAAATTGCAGGGAAAACTGTTATAAGAGTGTTATAATGTTAATTATATTACAGGTTATTCTGATAAAGAAGAAAACTTGTAGGTGAAAAGTAGAGCTTTAATATGCTGTTGCCCAAAATTGTCTTTTTGAAGTTTTCTCCAGTAAATCAGCAAACAGATAAAAGATCTAGAGTACAAATGCTTGTTACTCCACATCAAAGCCAGTAAATTGGATCAGTTCTGCTGCTGAACTTTGATATATCCCATGATATTGATGCTCACTGGTGGTCATAGAAAAAAAAAACTGTACTGAATAAGAACCAGAACTGGCTTTAGATTGTGGCATTGAAGTGTGTGCAAAATGGAGTTGATTTAAAGAGTTTAAGAGAGTTTAAAATAATTTTCCAGCCCTGGAAATTCCACTAGGATATCTTTTGTGCTCTATAAGTTATAAGAGCTCCAAAAATACTAGAAAAAATAACATAAATCAAAACTAGTCATATTTCAGCCCTATGCTGTGTACTCTAAGGGCCCGTAAATAGGAAAAAAATTGTCTTATTGTGAAAGGAAAGTTTTTCACGCCTTCATTAAATATTCTAGCTGATTCTGAGGAGGTCGGAATTGATTGATTTTATTTTTATATGGCGTGACTGTGCAGCCAAATCATGTAACCGTCACCACAGCAAAAATAAACTCATGTATCCCTCTTAACACATCTAAAACATGGAGTAATTATTAAACTGTGAAGCACTGCACATATACCACAGTCCTCTCCTACAGCTGCGTTGTTTCTGAGTTTCAGACTATCCATTTAACTTGTTCTGAATAAAAGATTGTAGAAGATTTATGATGATCATGTGTTTTGCACAGTCCACATGAAATTATGCTTTTTTTTCATGTAATTGTTTCTTAACTGTCCCAAAGAACAAAATCAAAACTAACCGTTATCACATCTGTGGCTTCCCTGAATAGCTTTATTTTTGCTCGTAAACAAAATGTAGTGTAAAAATAAATCTGTCTCACTTTTGTGGTCACATTAACTTGTGCTCAGATGTAAGAACTGTAACAGTTGTGTAATAACATCAGGCCTTGATGTGGTGGCCTTGGGTTCACATGCCCTTTTTGTCTCTCTCTGAAGGAGCAAGGTGCTGTCTCGCTGGTTGGCATCTCTTCCTGTGCAGTTGTCCCAGTTGGGCCACCGTAACCCAATGCTGTCTGCGCAGCTCATCCTTTCCATCCAGGCCGCTGCTTCTCGAGGCAACAAAGACCTGCTCAGCAGTCTGCAGACGCATGCCTGCACGCTGTATGGTGAGCATGAAAATGCAGTGATCATAATGTTTGGGGCCGCTTGAGAAATGTTTTTTGGGGTGGGGGAGCAAATGCAGCAATCATACTTGAGAACTGAGACCCCTGAAGTGTGTAATCTGTCATGATGTGACTCCTGCTACCAGAGATCTGCACAACGAAGCAGGATTTGGACTGTTAAAGGTTCCTTCAAGTTTAGTCCTGAGTTTTCAGTATTATGGAGGTGGTTTACACCAGGATACATCGCCATGGTTACTCATGATGCAGACCTAACCAGCACAGATTATGGCTACGTCCAGACGTACACGGATATTTTTGAAAACGCAGATTTTTCTATGCGTTTGGGCCTTTCGTCCACATGTAAATGATGTTTTGGTTCACTGAAAACGGACATTTAAAAAAAAAAAACTCCTGGCAGGGTGGAGATTTTCGAAAACTCAGTTTTTGTGTTTAGGTGTGGAAACGGAGATTTACTCACGCACACCTTATTGTTTACATGAAATAAATTATATAGACAAAATAGTGTTGCTGTTAATCTTACTATTTGCAGTTTTTCCACGCTTACATATACACGGAGTTATTGTCCCTCCATTTAGAAAGACGGAGGCATCAGAGTGAACTTCGGATGTGGCCTCTACATTCAACACAGACGCTCTCACAACCCAAATCCCAATGTCGGTTTTGAATAAATATGAATAAATAATTAAAAAAAAAAATTAAATTCATTTATGCTGTATGCATTTTGTTCATTCCTAAGTTGTGAGTCTACACAACAGCCAAAATACTGTCTTTATTATTAACATTTGAAATGATGAAGGCACTTGAAAAGTAACACAAAATTATCTGCTGTTCCAGAAAAACAAAAACTTTTCAGAAGTGCTTAAGGTTTTGTGAGGGCACAAAACCCTGTTTAGTCTTTTCCTCCCAGGCTTCTGATTGGCCAACATTTTGTTTTTAGCGTTTACATGTGGACGGAGATATTTTTTTCAAAACTGCACATTTGGACGGGATTTTTTTTTTTTTAAGGAAACAGAAAATCTCCTTTTTCAAAAATACCCGAGTACATGTGGATGTAGCCTATGTTCCAAATTGAATCAGTTTTCTGAAATATAATATCACTGTTGCGCATAAAGATCTTTTCAGATCACGAAAGTCTAAAGTTTTTGACTTTTTTTTTTTT
>NW_024582591.1:660097-665439 GCF_018398535.1 Haplochromis burtoni | reverse complement strand
AAAACAGTTTTGTTGATTAAAAAACACTATATCGGATTCATATCGGTATCGGCAGATATCCAAATTTATGATATCGGTATCGGTATCGGACATAAAAAAGTGGTATCGTGCCATCTCTATTACTGACCTGTTGTTAGTTTCTCCGTGTGTGTTTTTTTTGTTTTGTTTTTTTTTCTCTTCGTTCCTCAGACCACATGGTGGAGAGGTATTTAAGCCCTAGTGGGAGTTGTCCCTTAAGAAGGCTGTTGGCCCACTGTTGAGCATGTGTCTCATCACATGAGCCAAGGTGTGGAAAAGGGTGTGGTGGGGTCATTATCAGCACAGGTTTCGGGTGAAACAATCATGTGACTTATTGAGATCAATTGATGCAAGATGTGAGTGGGCGTTAAGGTGCCTCAGAACTGGATTGTAGGTGGCAGCGGTTCATGTCGCAAGCCACCACCTCTGTTCAAGGATGGTCGTTCACAGTGGACATAGATGGCTTCTTTCACTCCTCTTTCAAACCATCTGTCTTTATCCAAAATGTGAACATTGGCATCCTCGAAGGAGTTTTTATTTTTACAGTTTAACCCTGTTCTATAAAATACAAATTCTTGCAGCTGTTGATCGACTTTAGTTCACTTGAACTTTTGTGTGTGTAAAAGACCAAACTGAGGGAAGAACACTCCGAGGTTACAGACACATCACGACCAGGGAAAAATACTGTAGGTGTAGAAATGCATTAATTTGCAATCAGAGGTTGGAATCACAAAATAACCTAAAAGAAGAAGTGTAGAAGCTTTTTTTCCCTGTCATTTTCCTTATATTCATATGTTGCATGCATAGGTCTAGCAAAGGTATACAGACCTCCAAAAATCTGACTCTCTAACTAGAGTAATTCCCATAGGAGGCACTACAACGCTGTGTTAGCCACCCCAGGCAACTTTGTACATTGCTGTCCATAAGAACAGCTCAGAGAATGGTCAGATAGTTAGATAGCTGGTGTGTAACAGAGGGGGTTGGGAAGAGGAGGAGGGGGGGTGTTTCTGATAGAAACTGCCGCAGAGCCAGCAATTCACCATCACAAGACTCCTTTTGTCTGAGAGCTTCTGACATCAGCATGTGCGTCAGAGACGGGCAGAACACCACACACACAGACGCATTATCTGAGCCAATACTGTAGTAGTTATGTCTTTCGTCTTTCTCTTTTACTGGTCCCAACATAGTCTGGTTTTCCAAGTATTGGTCCTAATTTTCCAGATAGAGCTCCTCGTTAAATCCCCACAGGGTGCACAGCATTGCTGTCTCTCCATAATTACACGTGACTTGTGCATCTCTGTTTGTCTGTGAAGATCCACAGGATGGGGTCGTGGTGCTCTTACCATCAGAGTCCCAGCAGCGAATGGTGCAGCTGCTCTACTTCCTCCCCAAGATGTCCCAGCCTCTTCTGGCCAATCTGAGCAGCTGCTGCACTGCTGGACGAATCTCTGCCGGCCTCGCCGCCTCTCTGATTCGTATCATACATCTTAGGTGAGCTTTCAGACCCGCTTTGGAAAGCACATGAACACAGTTGTGTTTGACAGCAGATGGTTGCTGGCACACAGGCACACAAACGACGCTCTGCCTGATCACCATCAGATGGCAGTGTTGTTCTTTCACAGACAAATCAGTGACAGCTTTTATGATCTATTACCTGCTTGTTGACATAAACTGAGATGAATATTCTGTATTTTTGATATTCAACTTCCTTGTGACAATTAAACCACTTTTTTTTTTTTTTTATTATGTTTTGTTCTATTATCATCCCCAGTTAACCTTTCTCTGTGATGATATGTGTGTGCTGCCATGTTTGACCTTATTCTTATGTCAGTGGGGCAGTGTTATACAAATTTTGAGTGGTGGGAGTACTGAGTTCATATGGGATGGAGTGTGTGTACGGGTGTGTGTGTGTGTCTCGAGTGTTGTACAAAGAGCTCTTTTTGAGGCTGGAATGCAGGATCGTCATGGAGTATTGAGAAGATGGTCTGCATGTGTCTCCCGGGCTTTATGAAACACCCTGTTATTCACACACATTTCTCACTGTTACAAATCTATATTCCCCCACAGGACAAGGAAGAAGTTTTCATAATTATATTTCAGTGTGCTGTTATTCTTAATATTCTTGAAAATAGAAGAACACTGAAATCAAATCCTGAATAATCCTAAAGTGTTTGAAATGTGAGAACTTTCAAAATTTACAAAGCGTGAGATTCAAATCACAATTCAGGGTTTTTGATTGTGTAACATGATCACTGATTATGTTCTCCAGGTCCCCTCTGAGCAGCTGGACAGCTGGGAGCCAGGAAGCGGCATTGCAGCACGTGGACTATTTCAGCTTCCTGTTCTCCACCCTCATAGGCTTCTCGTCCGAACAGCTCGCCTCCCTGCAGGAGGCAGAGGATGACAGTGTCCTGGCTCCCGCCGCTCTTTCACCTCTCAGCGTCTACCCCACCCCGCTGGAGCAGTTCACACACCACTGGGACATTGTTGAGGTGTGTTGATTGTTCACCTTTTTAATCCCACACCTAAACCCTTAATTTAACATTAGAAATAAATCTGGAGGAGACCCAGACTTGCAGGTGAAGGAAGGGGTAGAAAAGACATTGTTTTGATATTCTGGACACAGCTGTGGTCTGTCGGTCCCCCCGGTCTCTCTCCGTCTCTCCTATTGAGCTCAGAGGGTGGAAGCTTTATCGTTGCACTCCGGCTGAGAGGGGAACGTTTATCGCGTTGCGCAGGTTGGAGATGCGTGGTTATCGGGCATAGTGGATATGCACAAATGCTAATGAGAGCCCATGGCATGATGGGAGAGTGACATTTCTGCACAGAAATTACCGTTAACGTAACTGTGCCCTGGGGCAAGAGTGTGTGAGTGTGTGAGCAAGTGGGGGGCTTATAATCACTAATTCAGCTCCTCAATTAAGGTCTCAGATCCTACCTCTCTCATCTCCCTGTCTGAGTCAATCACAGGGAAGTGGAAGGAAGGGGGAGCGGAGGGGGACGCTTGGTGAGGATGGAAGGAAGGGGGGGGCGGCATTAAGGACGGACTGTGTCAACTCCAGTTCGGCTAATGAGATGGGATTGTTTTTAATGACGGCGAGAATGCCAACAGGTGCACCGTTCAGACACCCACCGGCTCACACACACGCACCTAAATTTGATAAAAGTTAATGAGAAATTTGATTTGGATTTCAAGTTAATGACGGAAAGCTGAGCCTTATTTTTCACTTTTAAAAAGTTAGTGGCATGTCGGTGGTTTAGGCCTGAAACCACTCGCTTGCTGACAATCTGGAAAGTGAAAATAGTGAAACTGAAACTAAAAGTAATTTGTATGTCACATCTTTGGTAGTCAAGTGACAATCGGGAATATTGCATTCTTTCTGTATGCTTTCTTTTTTTTTTATGGGCCACCATGGAGTTAAAATGTTTTTTTAAAAATACGTTGGGAGGAGGTAACAAGGGCAGTGCACACTGTTATTTGGAAGAGAGAGTAATTTTTCTTTTTTGTACAATTATGAGCAGTTTACCTGTCAAAGATAAATACTTATTAAGGATTTTAGCAGTAACCTGTAAAATCTTTAAATCTGAACCCCCAGCTGAGAATAAATGGATTGCCATAGTGAGTAATATTCAAGAAACTGAGAGAATTACTTTTTATTCAAATATTATGGTGATCAATTTACAATAAACTGGGAGAAACTGATGTATGTAATCCAGTTACATACTTAGTTTCCTCCTTCCTGTTTTTGTTTTGTTTTTGTACCTGTATTTGTGAAGAATGCAACAAAATAAAAAGTTGTGTTTTTTTTGTTTTTTTTTAACAAAAAGATAAAATAAGAGCAGAAAATCTGTTGATGGAGTGTGTATGTCTGTTTTAGAGCTCGTGTGCTTACATATCTGCAGTCAGATCCCTCAGTCACACATTCGGACTTTGAAATCATTGCATCAGTGAGACACATGTATGAATATGGTCATAACCAAAATAACTGTTTGATTTATAGGAAGTGTGCCACTGTCTGGAAACTCTGGGCTCAAAGTCTCAGTGCTTTGACATCTTACAAACTGGCATTTGCAACTACCTGGTAAGAGACTGTTGTTATTAAGCATGCAGTAAATCACACTGATTTTTTTACATAAAGTTTGTTTATGGCAGTTTTATTTTATTTATACTTTTGGTGTGTGTGTGTGTCTGTCTGTCTGTCTGTCTGTGTCTGTCTGTGTCTGTCTGTCTGTCTCTCTCTCTCTGTCTCTCTCTCTCACTCAGACCAAGTTAGAGGTGGTTTCCGACAGCATGGCGGCCGGGCTGCTGAGAGCTGTATCCAGACTGCTGGATCTCTCAGTCCTGCCCCTTGAGCCTGTGTTGCGCTTCTTGTCACAGTGCTGCCTCAGCCTGTTGTCGTTGCTCCTCACCCTGCAGCAGGAGGCACCTACTGAAACCAACCACAAAAGGTGTGCTTGAAACTCTTTCAGTGATCTGTGCTGATTGATTTTGATCGAATGCGTTAACACCCTTGCTTGACATTTGCAGGGAAGCAATTTGGGGTGCTTGCGTGACAGCGCTGAGCAGCATTCCTCGCCTGCTGCGGGTTGTCCTGCAGTCGTTGCGCGTTGCCAATCTGAACGAGGAGGAGCTGCCGCAGCTCGGACAGATTCTCTCCATGCTGCTGCAGCACACGTCGCTCCACAGCCAGCTGCTGGCCAACACCACTCTGCTGCAAGAAATCCTCCAGCACCTCACGGTAAACGCGCCCACACAGATGCAGGCATATTCAATTGAAGGTATTTGAATGACACGGATGGAGATTGATCACCAGATTACTTTGTGCGTGTGTTTCAGAGGTTCTCCCGGGGTGCAACCAGGGAGCAGTGGCTGACAGACCTGCTCTACTGTTACAGCGTCACCGTGGCTCACGGCTCGTCTGCTCACCGTGGTAATCTGGGCCTTCGAGACATATACTAACGGATGCGCCCAACAGTACGTGGTGTATTGCTCAGTTTAGCCTCCCAAACATGTTACAGTCACAATGACAACACGCAGGGCTCAGTAGTGACAAGTACACATGATCACACTTTCATACAGAAGACAATGAGAACTTTTTTGTTTTAAAGTACTCCACATTCTTGTCCTTTCTTCTTTACTGTTTTATTCACAGCCCTGGTAACTGTGTATTCTCTTTTTTGAGTGTTAATACTGAACGGTCGTCCAGTGGCTACTTAAGTGACTTTGTATTAAAAGGAGTGGTGGGTAAGCAGAATAAAGGCAAAATGAAGTTAAATCAGAGGACTCTTTCTTTTGTTTTAGTTTTTATTTTTCACATTTTTTT
>NW_024582591.1:653166-660072 GCF_018398535.1 Haplochromis burtoni | reverse complement strand
AATAACACATTTAAAACATCTAGTATATATTTATAAAAGTACATAATAAAGATTGTTCTGTGCAAATAAAAAGAACAGCAAAAACAGCATAGTTCACAAATAATACTTTTGAGAGGGAAAGCACTTTAAGACTAGTGTGTGTGTGTGTGTGTGTGTGTGTGTGTGTGTGTTGTGTGTGTGTGTGTGTGTGTGTGTGTGTGTGTGTGTGTGTGTGTGTGTGTGTGTGTGTGTGTGTGTGTGTGTATGTAGAGTTTGTGCTGCAGAGTGGGCTATCTCTATGACTGGCTGTTGATAGACTGCCTCATTCTCCACAACGGGAGGAAAGGTTATCTCAGTGTGTGTGCGACAGCAACGGAGAAGGAGGGAGATGGAGTGTGTATGTGTTCCTTCCACAATGGATGAAAGGTTATCTTTTACACACACCATTTTCTGTAGACTTAACCCCACCCTGTGAGGTCATGGCTCTGATGTCATATGGCTTAATTTTAGAAAACTTGGCACATTGAGTGAACAATGCGTAGAGTAATTCTATAGAGGCAAGACTATCAGCCAGCTGAGAAAACATCAAAGAACATGATGTGCGTGTGTGTGTGGTTTTTCAATGTTTTCCCCGGCCTCGTGTCCCCTGTCCTGCGCTATGTGGTCTCAGGTGGTAAGAGTAGAGCTTGGCTTGATTCATGGTGTCAGTCAAAGGCACACAGTCTATACCGCTCACTAAAAAAGACAAGCATTTAATAACTTTTGTAGAAACTTGTACTTGATAAATAAAGGTGTGTTTGTGTGCACAGGCACTTACACTGGCTCTGGGTGCGTTGAGGGATGTCCAAGAGCAGCTGAGACTGAGAGTCCCGAAATGAACGCCCTCGTCTGGACTTTGAGTTGCCTAAAGGGCAGTAAAGTAAAGAGCTGATGAAATTAAGCTGTCCAGCTACATAATGTGAATGGTTTCTGAACACAGGTAGTTGATGTTGGATACCAAAGCCTGGGGCGCTCCTTTAACTGGTTGATCTAGTCCAGAGCTCACACCCACACTTGAGCTATGCTACGGTTGTCTTTATGTAGTGTATCCATGGGTGTTACTTCAGCAAAGGCCCTATAGCTCAGTGGTTAGAGCACTGGTCTTGTAAACCAGGGGTCGCGAGTTCAAATCTCGCTGGGGCCTAGTAAATGTTTTGGTCCTGTAAATATTTTTTTACAGGACCAAGGTTGCCAGACCCTTAGTGGACACAAGCCAGCAAGAGGCTTAAGACCCCTACTAGAATAGGCCACGGAAATTGCTCGAACTATCCAGTGGGAAAGGCGCTCTTTAGGCACAGGCTTTTCTATATGTGGTTTAGCGCAAGCTACAAACAACTGGTCACTTTGTCTAAAACTCTGGATTCTGTCCATATGGATACGCAGAGCACAGACTGGAAACAAGGTATGCAGCCACTGTGGCATACCTATTTGGGGAGAACTCATTTCACAACCTCTACACTGAAAGAGCGTGGATTTCTCCTACAAACGTAGCTGAAGCTAAAATAATCAATAGAGCTGTCTTCAAGCACAGAAATTTTACCTTCTTGGCTGAAACCATCCTCACGGTAACAATCTGAGACAGGAAATCTTGTTTCTTACACTCGTGGAGCACAAATGAACAGTCTGGAGAGACTCTCACATGATGGTGGCCGTCACAGTGAGGGTCTAGTCCCTGTGATCCTACCCACTTCTGAAAGTCCCATGTTCAGTGGCATCATCACTACAAAGGAAGCTAGCAGCCTCTGGGACTGTTTGAGGATAACTTGGGTTGCCTCTGCGAAACAGTGCTAGGGATGACTGTATGGCCAATGTTCTCTTTGAGGACAGAAATGCTCTCACCCAGAGACGTCTAGAAAGTAGTGCGTTGAGTTGGTCTCAACGTGCTCTTTTCCACACTGACTGGAGGCAGTTGGGGGCTGCCACCAGTCAGTCGTTGGAGTATGTGGCTACCCGAAAGCCTTTTCCCCGAGCAGGGCCACTGCTGCCTCGGTGCATTTTACAAACACCCTTTTGAGATGCCAAAAGGCAGGACCACAAACTCATATGCTATCTCCTGGAAAGCAAATCTTAGATACTTTCTGTGTGGGGGGATATATGAGGATGTGGAAAAAAAACGTCCCACAGTAAAGTGTGGGTGAAATTAAGGTTTCCAGCAATGCAATGTGAATGGTCTCTGAACACAAGGCAGCTAGTGTTGGATACTAAAGCCCTGGGCACTCCTTTAACTGGTTGATCAAGTTCAGAGTCCACACCCACACTTGAGCTATGCTACGGTTGTCTTTATGTAGTGTATCCATGGGTGTTACTTCAGCAAAGGCCCTATAGCTCAGTGGTTAGAGCACTGGTCTTGTAAACCAGGGGTCGCGAGTTCAAATCTCGCTGGGGCCTAGTAAATGTTTTGGTCCTCCTCTAGGTGGACACATAAGCCCCTTTTCCATTAGAACCTACTCAGATCAACTCGGAACGACTGGTTTTCCATTACAATCAAGTACCACAGAAAGTGCGTTGTTGTCATTATAGCAACTCGGCTGAGCATCCCATGACGTATTTGGTATGCATAACAAACGCTACAGCAAAGGTGGACGTCGAGGTCACTGTATACCTGCTGCTCGGTCTGTGAGCCCTTACAGGCTGGCTAAGTGACGCCCATGTCAGGAGAGGCTAGGGCCTCCCTATATAATCGGCTGACATAGCGTCAGATGTAATTCAAAACAAGCCCACCTTTTCCTCACTTCCCTAGCAAAGAGGGTGGTCTGGTGAAACACTCGCTCATACTACTCATAGAACCGGGGTTATAGACATAACCTTAAGTTCTCTTTCATAGCATTCATTTTGTGTCACACTAGGGGGACAAATACTAACTCCCGGATTGCCAGACATGCATGTTTAGAAGACAACTGTCCCCAGTAGTACTTCACAGGGAAGAAGCTCCCAGCTGTGAAGAACATGCACTGAGGACTGAATGTGCCTGGTTAGGTGCTGTTATATTTAGCCTGTAAAATCTAGCAAATGTGTGAGGTGAGGCCCAGGATGCAGCTGCACACATCGCCTGGACAGAAACTCCCTTAAAAAGAGTCTTGATGCATTCTTAATCATCCAGGTAATTAAATCTCAAAAGATTGATTCTGTTCATCTGGACGTAGCAAGTTTTCAGAGGGAGAAATGTTTCGTCACTCATCCAAGTGATTTTTTGCTTAGGCATCAGTTGTCCTTCTCTCCTAAAGATTTCTGATAAATGTCCAGCTGGGATAACCACATTTACTCAGGGCCTTCTTGACCTGATGGTCTTCTGCTTCCGTGGCTGCTGTGTCTGTAGGGATGGTGTTCACTCTATGGTGTAGCGTCCTGATGACACCCAGTTTGTGCTCCAGTGGATGATGAGAGTCAGAACTTAAATACTGATCCGTATGCACAGGTTTACAGTACACATTAGCTTTTAAATGTCCCCCATTACTGATGGAAATCTCCCAGTCTAAGAAGGCCAACCTGTTGCCCCAGCAGACCACACTGTAAAAGTTGGCTGAGGTAAACACAGAGTCATAGAAGGTCTTCAGGAGTGGGACCTTCACTCCAAAAGACCTGAGCAGGTACAGCCTGCTCTTCCCTTTTCTGTAGAGAGCATTTGAATTGTGAGTCCAGTCCAGTTTATTGTTTAGATGAACACCAAGGTACCTGTAGCTGTCTACAGTTCCATACCTTGGATGTTTAGTGGTTGCAGTGGAGGATGTTTGTGCCTGTGGAAGTCTACCACCAGCTCCTTGGTTTTTCTAGTGTTGATCTGGAGGTAGTTCTGCTGGCACCAGTTCACAAAGCCTTGGCTCAGTTCTCTGTAACCCTTGTGGTCCCCATCAGTGATGAGGTCAACTATTGCAGAGTCGTCAGCGAATTTCTGCAAGAAGTACTGGGTGAAGTTGTGAGAGAAGTCTGCAGTGTAGATGGTCATCTCTCACCTTTTAAACAAAACCCAAGGTGTTCTGGGTGTGGTGTTCAGAGCTGCCTACCAGCGGGTTGAGGATCGAAGCCAGAAACTTGGAGATGTTATAGGTGACGAGTTGATCATACAGACAATCGGTCTTAAAGGTGCACCCTGTTTATGTATCTTCGGTAAACCATACAGACTTGGTGTAGATCCCCTGGGTATAGCCTGTGGTATGAGGTCCGGTCAATAGCCTTGTCTTGTTCTAACTGCTTCAGACAGTCTATCACCCTCTTCCTGTAACCACTTCCTGGGTCTCGTTTCAGGGGCTCATAAGTATTTTCATCACTGAGTAGTGACAAATTTCTCATGATAGTCTTTCTGGTTTAGCAATACTGTGCACCTACCCTTGTCTGCCGGAAGGATGATAATGTTGTTGTCATTACTAAGTGATGTGAGTGCCTTCCTCTCCTCCATGGTGATGTTGGATGCTGGGGGCTTTGCATTGCTGAGACAGGCCGAAACTTTCATCCGTAGTTGCTCTGCTTCCACTTCTGCAATATTGTTGTTACGAATTGCTGTTTCTGTGGCTGTGATCAGCTCCACTAGCGGGATTTGTCTCGGTGTGACAGCAAAATTCAACCCTTTAGCAAGGATGTTTTTCTCTGTTTGGGTGAGCTGTCTGTCAGACAAATTCTTCACCCACTTGTCCACATCCTCGGTGTCGCATCCTTGTCTCTTATGGCTGCTAGGACACTCTCTGTATTTTGCTATGGTTTCCGATGTAAAACAAGTAAGTTGATCAATGGTCTTTGATCAATGGTTTTTGATCAGTGGGCTTTGATCAGTGGTTGTTGATCAATGGTCATGACGAATTTGCATATTAATGATCAAGGAACTGACCCCAGCCCATTGTTCACTTCAGTGGGCTGTTTCAGTCATTGTGCAAATGTACTGTTTATAAGATTTGGGGAAACCTGCAGTCAGCTGAGACTGAAGAAGTCACTTGGATGAGTGACGAAACGTTTCTCCCATGAAAACGCTACGTCCAGATGAACAGAATCAACCTTTTGGGATCCCTTAAAGAGGGGTGTCAACTCCAGGCCGTCAAGGGCCGGTGTCCTACAGACTTTAGATGTATCCTTGATGAACACAGCTGATTTAAATGACTAAATTACCTCCTCAACATGTCTTGAAGTTCTCCAGAGGCCTGGTAATGAACTAATCATTTGATTCAGGTGTGTTGACCCAGGGTGATATCTAAAACCTGCAGGACCGGCCCTTGAGGCCTGGAGTTGGACACCCCTGCCTTAAAGAGAGTCCATGAGGTTGCCAGACCCTTAGTGGAATGTGCACACAGGCCAGCAGGAGGCTTAAGACCCCTACTAGAATAGGCCAGGGGAATTGCTCCAACTATCAGTGGGAAAGACGCTCTTTAGGCACAGGCTTTCCTATATGTGGTTTAGCGCAAGATACAAACAGCTGGTCACTTTGTCTAAAACTCTGGGTTCTGTCCATATGAATATGCAGAGCAAAGACTGGAAACAAGGTATGCAGCCACTGTTGCTCCTCTTAAGAGAAAGGCAGCAGGTAAAAGGCCGGCAGTTCCATAGGGGAAAGTATCCAAATAACTTTTGGGGAAAAGGTGGTGTTGAGTGGCATACTGACCTTCATCCGGTTGTCTTTATGTAGTGTATCCATGGGTGTTACTTCAGCAAAGGCCCTATAGCTCAGTGGTTAGAGCACTGGTCTTGTAAACCAGGGGTCGTGAGTTCAAATCTCACTGGGGCCTAGCAAATTTTTTGGTCCTGTAAATATTTTTTTACAGGACCAAGGTTGCCAGACCCTTAGTGGACACAAGCCAGCAAGAGGCTTAAGACCCCTACTAGAATAGGCCACGGAAATTGCTCGAACTATCCAGTGGGAAAGGCGCTCTTTAGGCACAGGCTTTTCTATATGTGGTTTAGCGCAAGCTACAAACAACTGGTCACTTTGTCTAAAACTCTGGGTTCTGTCCATATGGATACGCAGAGCACAGACTGGAAACAAGGTATGCAGCCACTGTGGCATACCTATTTGGGGAGAACTCATTTCACAACCTCTACACTGAAAGAGCGTGGATTTCTCCTACAAACGTAGCTGAAGCTAAAATAATCAATAGAGCTGTCTTCAAGCACAGAAATTTTACCTTCTTGGCTGAAACCATCCTCACGGTAACAATCTGAGACAGGAAATCTTGTTTCTTACACTCGTGGAGCACAAATGAACAGTCTGGAGAGACTCTCACATGATGGTGGCCGTCACAGTGAGGGTCTAGTCCCTGTGATCCTACCCACTTCTGAAAGTCCCATGTTCAGTGGCATCATCACTACAAAGGAAGCTAGCAGCCTCTGGGACTGTTTGAGGATAACTTGGGTTGCCTCTGCGAAACAGTGCTAGGGATGACTGTATGGCCAATGTTCTCTTTGAGGACAGAAATGCTCTCACCCAGAGACGTCTAGAAAGTAGTGCGTTGAGTTGGTCTCAACGTGCTCTTTTCCACACTGACTGGAGGCAGTTGGGGGCTGCCACCAGTCAGTCGTTGGAGTATGTGGCTACCCGAAAGCCTTTTCCCCGAGCAGGGCCACTGCTGCCTCGGTGCATTTTACAAACACCCTTTTGAGATGCCAAAAGGCAGGACCACAAACTCATATGCTATCTCCTGGAAAGCAAATCTTAGATACTTTCTGTGTGGGGGGATATATGAGGATGTGGAAAAAAAACGTCCCACAGTAAAGTGTGGGTGAAATTAAGGTTTCCAGCAATGCAATGTGAATGGTCTCTGAACACAAGGCAGCTAGTGTTGGATACTAAAGCCCTGGGCACTCCTTTAACTGGTTGATCAAGTTCAGAGTGCACACCCACACTTGAGCTATGCTACGGTTGTCTTTATGTAGTGTATCCATGGGTGTTATGTCAGCAAAGGCCCTATA
>NW_024582591.1:637755-653141 GCF_018398535.1 Haplochromis burtoni | reverse complement strand
ACGATCACTGCTGCTATCGTTCTACAGCAAGCTTTACCTGCAGGAGCAAGGGCATGCACACCTAACCAGGTAACTTGTTCTTACTTGCCTTGCCTTGCCTTGCCTTAACAAGTAGGATTTTTGAACAGCTGTTTTCCAAAAGTTCATGCACCACATGGCATAATTGTTGGAGATATAGAAGGCAGGATGATAGCATCAGCATAAATAATCATTCATTTGAGTTTTTTGTCGTATTTTTCTACATAATTTAGTAGTTTACACTTTGGCCAAACAAGCAAAAGATCCCTGGTTCTCTGCCGTGACAGGACAAAAATCTGGTTTAAGGAAAAATATATTTTAAATTGCAAACACAGAGCTACCTGCTGTAGCATCCACTTATGATTAAGGAAGCAGCTGAAAGTAGTTTCTCCTTCATCATTCAGGCATCCCCTGCAGTGACTTTATGCCCAAGCAGTTGTCCCAGCTCACATTTTGCTAGCTGCTGATTTAGAGTTCTTGTATACGGGTCATTCCATGTAAAATCAATCAAAGCCTCTCACGATGAAGGCTCTGGAGGGTCCCCGGATCAGGACTATGAGGTGACAGCAGCTTAGTAAAGTGAGTAAAGGGGACATGCCAAAAGAAAATAGTCACAAGCTGAATAGGCAGTAAAGCAACAAATGCAAGGAGAGTATCCCCCTGGCCCTCTGTGATCCAAGCTCAAATTGCAGGGAAAACTGTTATAAGAGTGTTATAATGTTAATTATATTACAGGTTATTCTGATAAAGAAGAAAACTTGTAGGTGAAAAGTAGAGCTTTAATATGCTGTTGCCCAAAATTGTCTTTTTGAAGTTTTCTCCAGTAAATCAGCAAACAGATAAAAGATCTAGAGTACAAATGCTTGTTACTCCACATCAAAGCCAGTAAATTGGATCAGTTCTGCTGCTGAACTTTGATATATCCCATGATATTGATGCTCACTGGTGGTCATAGAAAAAAAAAACTGTACTGAATAAGAACCAGAACTGGCTTTAGATTGTGGCATTGAAGTGTGTGCAAAATGGAGTTGATTTAAAGAGTTTAAGAGAGTTTAAAATAATTTTCCAGCCCTGGAAATTCCACTAGGATATCTTTTGTGCTCTATAAGTTATAAGAGCTCCAAAAATACTAGAAAAAATAACATAAATCAAAACTAGTCATATTTCAGCCCTATGCTGTGTACTCTAAGGGCCCGTAAATAGGAAAAAAATTGTCTTATTGTGAAAGGAAAGTTTTTCACGCCTTCATTAAATATTCTAGCTGATTCTGAGGAGGTCGGAATTGATTGATTTTATTTTTATATGGCGTGACTGTGCAGCCAAATCATGTAACCGTCACCACAGCAAAAATAAACTCATGTATCCCTCTTAACACATCTAAAACATGGAGTAATTATTAAACTGTGAAGCACTGCACATATACCACAGTCCTCTCCTACAGCTGCGTTGTTTCTGAGTTTCAGACTATCCATTTAACTTGTTCTGAATAAAAGATTGTAGAAGATTTATGATGATCATGTGTTTTGCACAGTCCACATGAAATTATGCTTTTTTTTCATGTAATTGTTTCTTAACTGTCCCAAAGAACAAAATCAAAACTAACCGTTATCACATCTGTGGCTTCCCTGAATAGCTTTATTTTTGCTCGTAAACAAAATGTAGTGTAAAAATAAATCTGTCTCACTTTTGTGGTCACATTAACTTGTGCTCAGATGTAAGAACTGTAACAGTTGTGTAATAACATCAGGCCTTGATGTGGTGGCCTTGGGTTCACATGCCCTTTTTGTCTCTCTCTGAAGGAGCAAGGTGCTGTCTCGCTGGTTGGCATCTCTTCCTGTGCAGTTGTCCCAGTTGGGCCACCGTAACCCAATGCTGTCTGCGCAGCTCATCCTTTCCATCCAGGCCGCTGCTTCTCGAGGCAACAAAGACCTGCTCAGCAGTCTGCAGACGCATGCCTGCACGCTGTATGGTGAGCATGAAAATGCAGTGATCATAATGTTTGGGGCCGCTTGAGAAATGTTTTTTGGGGTGGGGGAGCAAATGCAGCAATCATACTTGAGAACTGAGACCCCTGAAGTGTGTAATCTGTCATGATGTGACTCCTGCTACCAGAGATCTGCACAACGAAGCAGGATTTGGACTGTTAAAGGTTCCTTCAAGTTTAGTCCTGAGTTTTCAGTATTATGGAGGTGGTTTACACCAGGATACATCGCCATGGTTACTCATGATGCAGACCTAACCAGCACAGATTATGGCTACATCCAGACGTACACGGATATTTTTGAAAACGCAGATTTTTCTATGCGTTTGGGCCTTTCGTCCACATGTAAATGATGTTTTGGTTCACTGAAAACGGACATTTAAAAAAAAAAAATCCTGGCAGGGTGGAGATTTTCGAAAACTCAGTTTTTGTGTTTAGGTGTGGAAACGGAGATTTACTCACGCACACCTTATTGTTTACATGAAATAAATTATATAGACAAAATAGTGTTGCTGTTAATCTTACTATTTGCAGTTTTTACACGCTTACATATACACAGTTACTGTCCCTCCATTTAGAAAGACAGAGGCATCAGAGTGAACTTCGGATGTGGCTTACATTCAACACAGACGCTCTCACAACCCAAATCCATGTCGGTTTTGAATAAATATAATAATTAAATTTAATTATGTTATGCTGTATGCATTTTGTTCATTCCTAAGTTGTGAGTCTACACAACAGCCAAAATACTGTCTTTATTATTAACATTTGAAATGATGAAGGCACTTGAAAAGTAACACAAAATTATCTGCTGTTCCAGAAAAACAAAAACTTTTCAGAAGTGCTTAAGGTTTTGTGAGGGCACAAAACCCTGTTTAGTCTTTTCCTCCCAGGCTTCTGATTGGCCAACATTTTGTTTTTAGCGTTTACATGTGGACGGAGATATTTTTCAAAACTGCACGTGTGGACTGGATTTTTGTTTAAGGAAACAGAAAATCTCCTTTTTCAAAAATACCCGAGTACATGTGGATGTAGCCTATGTTCCAAATTGAATCAGTTTTCTGAAATATAATATCACTGTTGCGCATAAAGATCTTTTCAGATCACGAAAGTCTAAAGTTTTTGACTTTTTTTTTTTTGTTGTTTGTTTGTTTGTTTTTAAGAGCGTCTTTATGTAAGGCCTATCCTGGGGGATACTCCCCCCCCACCCCCAATCATCTGGATGGGAACATGTTACCCTAAAACCTATATACCTTTCGGTGTTGATTGTCCCTTTCCACATGTGCAAACTGCCATACCATCAGAGATGCTGGCTTTTAAACTGAGCACTGACAACAAGCCAGATTATCCCTCTCTTCTTTATTTTGAAGGACATGGTGTCCTTTTTATTTTTTCAAAAAAGAATTTTGATTTATCTAACCACTAGACTCTTTTCCTCTTTGGATCAGTCCATCTTAAAAGACTGCAGTGTTTGTAGATCACCTGCACATATGCTTGACAGGGCTTTAACCTGCACTTGTGGACGGTGAACTGTGTTCTTAGACAAAGATTTCTGGAAGAGTTCCTGAGCCGGTGCAATCATTTCCATTATGGAATCACACCTGAGAGCACGGGCCTCCAATATAAACAAACGTAGTAATTTAACGTTGAGGAACATTTTTCTGAAATTTTTCCAGTTTGTAGACATAGTTTGTTTTTTGTTTTTTCCGGGTTGATGAGCCTCTCTGAGAGGCTCTTTTTTTTTTACATTTTTTTTATACCAAATCATATTACTGACCTGTTGTTAGTTTCTCCGTGTGTGTGTGTTTTTTTTTTTTTTATTTATTTATTTTTTTTCTCTTCGTTCCTCAGACCACATGGTGGAGAGGTATTTAAGCCCTAGTGGGAGTTGTCCCTTAAGAAGGCTGTTGGCCCACTGTTGAGCATGTGTCTCATCACATGAGCCAAGGTGTGGAAAAGGGTGTGGTGGGGTCATTATCAGCACAGGTTTCGGGTGAAACAATCATGTGACTTATTGAGATCAATTGATGCAAGATGTGAGTGGGCGTTAAGGTGCCTCAGAACTGGATTGTAGGTGGCAGCGGTTCATGTCGCAAGCCACCACCTCTGTTCAAGGATGGTCGTTCACAGTGGACATAGATGGCTTCTTTCACTCCTCTTTCAAACCATCTGTCTTTATCCAAAATGTGAACATTGGCATCCTCGAAGGAGTTTTTATTTTTACAGTTTAACCCTGTTCTATAAAATACAAATTCTTGCAGCTGTTTATCGACTTTAGTTCACTTGAACTTTTGTGTGTGTAAAAGACCAAACTGAGGGAAGAACACTCCTAGGTTACAGACACATCACGACCAGGGAAAAATACTGTAGGTGTAGAAATGCATTAATTTGCAATCAGAGGTTGGAATCACAAAATAACCTAAAAGAAGAAGTGTAGAAGCTTTTTTTCCCTGTCATTTTCCTTATATTCATATGTTGCATGCATAGGTCTAGCAAAGGTATACAGACCTCCAAAAATCTGACTCTCTAACTAGAGTAATTCCCATAGGAGGCACTACAACGCTGTGTTAGCCACCCCAGGCAACTTTGTACATTGCTGTCCATAAGAACAGCTCAGAGAATGGTCAGATAGTTAGATAGCTGGTGTGTAACAGAGGGGGTTGGGAAGAGGAGGAGGGGGGGTGTTTCTGATAGAAACTGCCGCAGAGCCAGCAATTCACCATCACAAGACTCCTTTTGTCTGAGAGCTTCTGACATCAGCATGTGCGTCAGAGACGGGCAGAACACCACACACACAGACGCATTATCTGAGCCAATACTGTAGTAGTTATGTCTTTCGTCTTTCTCTTTTACTGGTCCCAACATAGTCTGGTTTTCCAAGTATTGGTCCTAATTTTCCAGATAGAGCTCCTCGTTAAATCCCCACAGGGTGCACAGCATTGCTGTCTCTCCATAATTACACGTGACTTGTGCATCTCTGTTTGTCTGTGAAGATCCACAGGATGGGGTCGTGGTGCTCTTACCATCAGAGTCCCAGCAGCGAATGGTGCAGCTGCTCTACTTCCTCCCCAAGATGTCCCAGCCTCTTCTGGCCAATCTGAGCAGCTGCTGCACTGCTGGACGAATCTCTGCCGGCCTCGCCGCCTCTCTGATTCGTATCATACATCTTAGGTGAGCTTTCAGACCCGCTTTGGAAAGCACATGAACACAGTTGTGTTTGACAGCAGATGGTTGCTGGCACACAGGCACACAAACGACGCTCTGCCTGATCACCATCAGATGGCAGTGTTGTTCTTTCACAGACAAATCAGTGACAGCTTTTATGATCTATTACCTGCTTGTTGACATAAACTGAGATGAATATTCTGTATTTTTGATATTCAACTTCCTTGTGACAATTAAACCACTTTTTTTTTTATTTTATTATGTTTTGTTCTATTATCATCCCCAGTTAACCTTTCTCTGTGATGATATGTGTGTGCTGCCATGTTTGACCTTATTCTTATGTCAGTGGGGCAGTGTTATACAAATTTTGAGTGGTGGGAGTACTGAGTTCATATGGGATGGAGTGTGTGTACGGGTGTGTGTGTGTGTCTCGAGTGTTGTACAAAGAGCTCTTTTTGAGGCTGGAATGCAGGATCGTCATGGAGTATTGAGAAGATGGTCTGCATGTGTCTCCCGGGCTTTATGAAACACCCTGTTATTCACACACATTTCTCACTGTTACAAATCTATATTCCCCCACAGGACAAGGAAGAAGTTTTCATAATTATATTTCAGTGTGCTGTTATTCTTAATATTCTTGAAAATAGAAGAACACTGAAATCAAATCCTGAATAATCCTAAAGTGTTTGAAATGTGAGAACTTTCAAAATTTACAAAGCGTGAGATTCAAATCACAATTCAGGGTTTTTGATTGTGTAACATGATCACTGATTATGTTCTCCAGGTCCCCTCTGAGCAGCTGGACAGCTGGGAGCCAGGAAGCAGCATTGCAGCACGTGGACTATTTCAGCTTCCTGTTCTCCACCCTCATAGGCTTCTCGTCCGAACAGCTCGCCTCCCTGCAGGAGGCAGAGGATGACAGTGTCCTGCCTCCCGCCGCTCTTTCACCTCTCAGCGTCTACCCCACCCCGCTGGAGCAGTTCACACACCACTGGGACATTGTTGAGGTGTGTTGATTGTTCACCTTTTTAATCCCACACCTAAACCCTTAATTTAACATTAGAAATAAATCTGGAGGAGACCCAGACTTGCAGGTGAAGGAAGGGGTAGAAAAGACATTGTTTTGATATTCTGGACACAGCTGTGGTCTGTCGGTCCCCCCGGTCTCTCTCCGTCTCTCCTATTGAGCTCAGAGGGTGGAAGCTTTATCGTTGCACTCCGGCTGAGAGGGGAACGTTTATCGCGTTGCGCAGGTTGGAGATGCGTGGTTATCGGGCATAGTGGATATGCACAAATGCTAATGAGAGCCCATGGCATGATGGGAGAGTGACATTTCTGCACAGAAATTACCGTTAACGTAACTGTGCCCTGGGGCAAGAGTGTGTGAGTGTGTGAGCAAGTGGGGGGCTTATAATCACTAATTCAGCTCCTCAATTAAGGTCTCAGATCCTACCTCTCTCATCTCCCTGTCTGAGTCAATCACAGGGAAGTGGAAGGAAGGGGGAGCGGAGGGGGACGCTTGGTGAGGATGGAAGGAAGGGGGGGGCGGCATTAAGGACGGACTGTGTCAACTCCAGTTCGGCTAATGAGATGGGATTGTTTTTAATGACGGCGAGAATGCCAACAGGTGCACCGTTCAGACACCCACCGGCTCACACACACGCACCTAAATTTGATAAAAGTTAATGAGAAATTTGATTTGGATTTCAAGTTAATGACGGAAAGCTGAGCCTTATTTTTCACTTTTAAAAAGTTAGTGGCATGTCGGTGGTTTAGGCCTGAAACCACTCGCTTGCTGACAATCTGGAAAGTGAAAATAGTGAAACTGAAACTAAAAGTAATTTGTATGTCACATCTTTGGTAGTCAAGTGACAATCGGGAATATTGCATTCTTTCTGTATGCTTTCTTTTTTTTTTATGGGCCACCATGGAGTTAAAATATTTTTTTAAAAATACGTTGGGAGGAGGTAACAAGGGCAGTGCACACTGTTATTTGGAAGAGAGAGTAATTTTTCTTTTTTGTACAATTATGAGCAGTTTACCTGTCAAAGATAAATACTTATTAAGGATTTTAGCAGTAACCTGTAAAATCTTTAAATCTGAACCCCCAGCTGAGAATAAATGGATTGCCATAGTGAGTAATATTCAAGAAACTGAGAGAATTACTTTTTATTCAAATATTATGGTGATCAATTTACAATAAACTGGGAGAAACTGATGTATGTAATCCAGTTACATACTTAGTTTCCTCCTTCCTGTTTTTGTTTTGTTTTTGTACCTGTATTTGTGAAGAATGCAACAAAATAAAAAGTTGTGTTTTTTTTGTTTTTTTTTAACAAAAAGATAAAATAAGAGCAGAAAATCTGTTGATGGAGTGTGTATGTCTGTTTTAGAGCTCGTGTGCTTACATATCTGCAGTCAGATCCCTCAGTCACACATTCGGACTTTGAAATCATTGCATCAGTGAGACACATGTATGAATATGGTCATAACCAAAATAACTGTTTGATTTATAGGAAGTGTGCCACTGTCTGGAAACTCTGGGCTCAAAGTCTCAGTGCTTTGACATCTTACAAACTGGCATTTGCAACTACCTGGTAAGAGACTGTTGTTATTAAGCATGCAGTAAATCACACTGATTTTTTTACATAAAGTTTGTTTATGGCAGTTTTATTTTATTTATACTTTTGGTGTGTGTGTGTGTCTGTCTGTCTGTCTGTCTGTGTCTGTCTGTGTCTGTCTGTCTGTCTCTCTCTCTCTGTCTCTCTCTCTCACTCAGACCAAGTTAGAGGTGGTTTCCGACAGCATGGCGGCCGGGCTGCTGAGAGCTGTATCCAGACTGCTGGATCTCTCAGTCCTGCCCCTTGAGCCTGTGTTGCGCTTCTTGTCACAGTGCTGCCTCAGCCTGTTGTCGTTGCTCCTCACCCTGCAGCAGGAGGCACCTACTGAAACCAACCACAAAAGGTGTGCTTGAAACTCTTTCAGTGATCTGTGCTGATTGATTTTGATCGAATGCGTTAACACCCTTGCTTGACATTTGCAGGGAAGCAATTTGGGGTGCTTGCGTGACAGCGCTGAGCAGCATTCCTCGCCTGCTGCGGGTTGTCCTGCAGTCGTTGCGCGTTGCCAATCTGAACGAGGAGGAGCTGCCGCAGCTCGGACAGATTCTCTCCATGCTGCTGCAGCACACGTCGCTCCACAGCCAGCTGCTGGCCAACACCACTCTGCTGCAAGAAATCCTCCAGCACCTCACGGTAAACGCGCCCACACAGATGCAGGCATATTCAATTGAAGGTATTTGAATGACACGGATGGAGATTGATCACCAGATTACTTTGTGCGTGTGTTTCAGAGGTTCTCCCGGGGTGCAACCAGGGAGCAGTGGCTGACAGACCTGCTCTACTGTTACAGCGTCACCGTGGCTCACGGCTCGTCTGCTCACCGTGGTAATCTGGGCCTTCGAGACATATACTAACGGATGCACCCAACAGTACGTGGTGTATTGCTCAGTTTAGCCTCCCAAACATGTTACAGTCACAATGACAACACGCAGGGCTCAGTAGTGACAAGTACACATGATCACACTTTCATACAGAAGACAATGAGAACTTTTTTGTTTTAAAGTACTCCACATTCTTGTCCTTTCTTCTTTACTGTTTTATTCACAGCCCTGGTAACTGTGTATTCTCTTTTTTGAGTGTTAATACTGAACGGTCGTCCAGTGGCTACTTAAGTGACTTTGTATTAAAAGGAGTGGTGGGTAAGCAGAATAAAGGCAAAATGAAGTTAAATCAGAGGACTCTTTCTTTTGTTTTAGTTTTTATTTTTCACATTTTTTTAATAACACATTTAAAACATCTAGTATATATTTATAAAAGTACATAATAAAGATTGTTCTGTGCAAATAAAAAGAACAGCAAAAACAGCATAGTTCACAAATAATACTTTTGAGAGGGAAAGCACTTTAAGACTAGTGTGTGTGTGTGTGTGTGTGTGTGTGTGTGTGTGTTGTGTGTGTGTGTGTGTGTGTGTGTGTGTGTGTGTGTGTGTGTGTGTGTGTGTGTGTGTGTGTGTGTGTGTGTATGTAGAGTTTGTGCTACAGAGTGGGCTATCTCTATGACTGGCTGTTGATAGACTGCCTCATTCTCCACAACGGGAGGAAAGGTTATCTCAGTGTGTGTGCGACAGCAACGGAGAAGGAGGGAGATGGAGTGTGTATGTGTTCCTTCCACAATGGATGAAAGGTTATCTTTTACACACACCATTTTCTGTAGACTTAACCCCACCCTGTGAGGTCATGGCTCTGATGTCATATGGCTTAATTTTAGAAAACTTGGCACATTGAGTGAACAATGCGTAGAGTAATTCTATAGAGGCAAGACTATCAGCCAGCTGAGAAAACATCAAAGAACATGATGTGCGTGTGTGTGTGGTTTTTCAATGTTTTCCCCGGCCTCGTGTCCCCTGTCCTGCGCTATGTGGTCTCAGGTGGTAAGAGTAGAGCTTGGCTTGATTCATGGTGTCAGTCAAAGGCACACAGTCTATACCGCTCACTAAAAAAGACAAGCATTTAATAACTTTTGTAGAAACTTGTACTTGATAAATAAAGGTGTGTTTGTGTGCACAGGCACTTACACTGGCTCTGGGTGCGTTGAGGGATGTCCAAGAGCAGCTGAGACTGAGAGTCCCGAAATGAACGCCCTCGTCTGGACTTTGAGTTGCCTAAAGGGCAGTAAAGTAAAGAGCTGATGAAATTAAGCTGTCCAGCTACATAATGTGAATGGTTTCTGAACACAGGTAGTTGATGTTGGATACCAAAGCCTGGGGCGCTCCTTTAACTGGTTGATCTAGTCAGAGCTCACACCCACACTTGAGCTATGCTACGGTTGTCTTTATGTAGTGTATCCATGGGTGTTACTTCAGCAAAGGCCCTATAGCTCAGTGGTTAGAGCACTGGTCTTGTAAACCAGGGGTCGCGAGTTCAAATCTCGCTGGGGCCTAGTAAATGTTTTGGTCCTGTAAATATTTTTTTACAGGACCAAGGTTGCCAGACCCTTAGTGGACACAAGCCAGCAAGAGGCTTAAGACCCCTACTAGAATAGGCCACGGAAATTGCTCGAACTATCCAGTGGGAAAGGCGCTCTTTAGGCACAGGCTTTTCTATATGTGGTTTAGCGCAAGCTACAAACAACTGGTCACTTTGTCTAAAACTCTGGATTCTGTCCATATGGATACGCAGAGCACAGACTGGAAACAAGGTATGCAGCCACTGTGGCATACCTATTTGGGGAGAACTCATTTCACAACCTCTACACTGAAAGAGCGTGGATTTCTCCTACAAACGTAGCTGAAGCTAAAATAATCAATAGAGCTGTCTTCAAGCACAGAAATTTTACCTTCTTGGCTGAAACCATCCTCACGGTAACAATCTGAGACAGGAAATCTTGTTTCTTACACTCGTGGAGCACAAATGAACAGTCTGGAGAGACTCTCACATGATGGTGGCCGTCACAGTGAGGGTCTAGTCCCTGTGATCCTACCCACTTCTGAAAGTCCCATGTTCAGTGGCATCATCACTACAAAGGAAGCTAGCAGCCTCTGGGACTGTTTGAGGATAACTTGGGTTGCCTCTGCGAAACAGTGCTAGGGATGACTGTATGGCCAATGTTCTCTTTGAGGACAGAAATGCTCTCACCCAGAGACGTCTAGAAAGTAGTGCGTTGAGTTGGTCTCAACGTGCTCTTTTCCACACTGACTGGAGGCAGTTGGGGGCTGCCACCAGTCAGTCGTTGGAGTATGTGGCTACCCGAAAGCCTTTTCCCCGAGCAGGGCCACTGCTGCCTCGGTGCATTTTACAAACACCCTTTTGAGATGCCAAAAGGCAGGACCACAAACTCATATGCTATCTCCTGGAAAGCAAATCTTAGATACTTTCTGTGTGGGGGGATATATGAGGATGTGGAAAAAAAACGTCCCACAGTAAAGTGTGGGTGAAATTAAGGTTTCCAGCAATGCAATGTGAATGGTCTCTGAACACAAGGCAGCTAGTGTTGGATACTAAAGCCCTGGGCACTCCTTTAACTGGTTGATCAAGTTCAGAGTCCACACCCACACTTGAGCTATGCTACGGTTGTCTTTATGTAGTGTATCCATGGGTGTTACTTCAGCAAAGGCCCTATAGCTCAGTGGTTAGAGCACTGGTCTTGTAAACCAGGGGTCGCGAGTTCAAATCTCGCTGGGGCCTAGTAAATGTTTTGGTCCTCCTCTAGGTGGACACATAAGCCCCTTTTCCATTAGAACCTACTCAGATCAACTCGGAACGACTGGTTTTCCATTACAATCAAGTACCACAGAAAGTGCGTTGTTGTCATTATAGCAACTCGGCTGAGCATCCCATGACGTATTTGGTATGCATAACAAACGCTACAGCAAAGGTGGACGTCGAGGTCACTGTATACCTGCTGCTCGGTCTGTGAGCCCTTACAGGCTGGCTAAGTGACGCCCATGTCAGGAGAGGCTAGGGCCTCCCTATATAATCGGCTGACATAGCGTCAGATGTAATTCAAAACAAGCCCACCTTTTCCTCACTTCCCTAGCAAAGAGGGTGGTCTGGTGAAACACTCGCTCATACTACTCATAGAACCGGGGTTATAGACATAACCTTAAGTTCTCTTTCATAGCATTCATTTTGTGTCACACTAGGGGGACAAATACTAACTCCCGGATTGCCAGACATGCATGTTTAGAAGACAACTGTCCCCAGTAGTACTTCACAGGGAAGAAGCTCCCAGCTGTGAAGAACATGCACTGAGGACTGAATGTGCCTGGTTAGGTGCTGTTATATTTAGCCTGTAAAATCTAGCAAATGTGTGAGGTGAGGCCCAGGATGCAGCTGCACACATCGCCTGGACAGAAACTCCCTTAAAAAGAGTCTTGATGCATTCTTAATCATCCAGGTAATTAAATCTCAAAAGATTGATTCTGTTCATCTGGACGTAGCAATGTAGCAACAGTTCTGATACTCCTGAAACACAGGGGATCACTACGTGTTTTTGCTTAGGCATCAGTTGTCCTTCTCTCCTAAAGATTTCTGATAAATGTCCAGCTGGGATAACCACATTTACTCAGGGCCTTCTTGACCTGATGGTCTTCTGCTTCCGTGGCTGCTGTGTCTGTAGGGATGGTGTTCACTCTATGGTGTAGCGTCCTGATGACACCCAGTTTGTGCTCCAGTGGATGATGAGAGTCAGAACTTAAATACTGATCCGTATGCACAGGTTTACAGTACACATTAGCTTTTAAATGTCCCCCATTACTGATGGAAATCTCCCAGTCTAAGAAGGCCAACCTGTTGCCCCAGCAGACCACACTGTAAAAGTTGGCTGAGGTAAACACAGAGTCCTAGAAGGTCTTCAGGAGTGGGACCTTCACTCCAAAAGACCTGAGCAGGTACAGCCTGCTCTTCCCTTTTCTGTAGAGAGCATTTGAATTGTGAGTCCAGTCCAGTTTATTGTTTAGATGAACACCAAGGTACCTGTAGCTGTCTACAGTTCCATACCTTGGATGTTTAGTGGTTGCAGTGGAGGATGTTTGTGCCTGTGGAAGTCTACCACCAGCTCCTTGGTTTTTCTAGTGTTGATCTGGAGGTAGTTCTGCTGGCACCAGTTCACAAAGCCTTGGCTCAGTTCTCTGTAACCCTTGTGGTCCCCATCAGTGATGAGGTCAACTATTGCAGAGTCGTCAGCGAATTTCTGCAAGAAGTACTGGGTGAAGTTGTGAGAGAAGTCTGCAGTGTAGATGGTCATCTCTCACCTTTTAAACAAAACCCAAGGTGTTCTGGGTGTGGTGTTCAGAGCTGCCTACCCCAATGGGTTGAGGATCGAAGCCAGAAACTTAGAAATATTATAGGTGACCGAGTTGATCATACAGACAATTGGTCTTAAAGGTACACCGTGTTTATGTATCTTCGGTAAACCATACAGACTTGTGTAGATTCCCCTGGGTATAGCCTGTGGTATGAGGTCCGGTCAATAGCAATGTCTTATTCTAACTGCTTCAGACAATCTATCACCCTCTTCCTGTAACCACTTCCTCGGTCTCGTTTCAGGGGCTCATAAGTATTTTTGTCACTGAACAGTGACAACATTTTCTCACGATAGTCTTTCTGATTTTAGCAAGACTGTGCACCTACCCTTGTCTGCCGGAAGGATGATTATGTTGTTGTCATTACTAAGTGATGTGAGTGCCTTCCTCTCCTCCATCCTGATGTTGGATGCTTGGGGATTTGCATTGCTGAGACAGGCCTAAACTTTCATCCCTGGTTGCTCTGCTTCCACATCTACAACATTGTTGTTTGAAATCTCTGTTTCTGTGGCTGTGATCAGTTCAACTCGTGGATTTGTTTCGGCATAACAGCAAAGTTCAACCTTTTTGTAAGGATGATTTTTGCTGCTTGGGTGAGTTGTATGTCAGACAAATCTTTCACCTACTTGTCCACATCCTCGGTGTGGCATCCTTCTCTCTTATGGCTGCTAGGGACACTCTCTGTATTTTGCTATGGTTTCCGATGTAAAACAAGTAAGTTGATCAATGGTCTTTGATCAATGGTTTTTGATCAGTGGGCTTTGATCAGTGGTTGTTGATCAATGGTCATGACAATTTGCATATTAATGATCAAGGAACTTACCTCACATCTCATTGTTCATTCAGCGGGCTGGTTTCAGTTATTGTGCAAAGTACCGTTTATAAGGTTGGGGAAACCTGCAGCCAGCTGAGACTGAAGAAGTCACTTGGATGAGTGACGAAACGTTTCTCCCATTGAAAACGCTACGTCCAGATGAACAGAATCAACCTTTTGGGATCCCTTAAAGTAGGGGTGTCCAACTCCAGGCCGGAAGGGCCGGTGTCCTACAGACTTTAGATGTATCCTTGATGTAACACAGCTGATTTAAATGACTAAATTACCTCCTCAATATGTCTTCAAGTTCTCCAGAGGCCTGGTAATGAACTAATCATTTGATTCAGGTGTGTTGACCCAGGGTGATATCTAAAACCTGCAGGATACCGGCCCTTGAGGCCTGGAGTTGGACACCCCTGCCTTAAAGAGAGTCCATGAGGTTGCCAGACCCTTAGTGGAATGTGCACACAGGCCAGCAGGAGGCTTAAGACCCCTACTAGAATAGGCCAGGGGAATTGCTCCAACTATCAGTGGGAAAGACGCTCTTTAGGCACAGGCTTTCCTATATGTGGTTTAGCGCAAGATACAAACAGCTGGTCACTTTGTCTAAAACTCTGGGTTCTGTCCATATGAATATGCAGAGCAAAGACTGGAAACAAGGTATGCAGCCACTGTTGCTCCTCTTAAGAGAAAGGCAGCAGGTAAAAGGCCGGCAGTTCCATAGGGGAAAGTATCCAAATAACTTTTGGGGAAAAGGTGGTGTTGAGTGGCATACTGACCTTCGTATTATAAGGGGAGCACTGAATGCACAACCTCTACACCGAGGGAGCGTGGATTTTTCCTACAAGCTTAGCTGAAGCTAAAACAATCAATAGAGCTGTCTCAAAGGACAGAACTTTTACCTTCTTGGCTGAAACCATCCTGGGGAAAAAGGCTAGGGAGACTCTTACATGACGGTGGCCATCACAGTGAAGGTCTAGTCCCTGTAAGACCACCCACCTCTGAAAGCCTCATGTCCAGTAGCATCGTCACTATAGAGGAAGCTAGCAAGCCTAGCAGTATCTGGCACAGTTTTAGGATAACTCGTATTGCCTCTGCGAAACATTGCTAGGGTGTATAAAAGCATTTGAGTGACAAGCCACCCCATGATAGTTGGGGTCTGCCACCAGTCAGTCGTTGAAGTATGTGGCTACCCAAAAGCCTTTTCCCCGAGCAGGGCCACTGCTGCCTCGGTGCATTTTACAAACACCCTTGTGAGAGGCCAAAAGGCAGGACCACAAACTCATATGCTATCTCCTGGAAAGCAAATCTTAGATACTTTCTGTGTGGGGATATATGGGGAGGTGGAAATAAACGTCCCACAGTAAAGTGTGGGTGAAATTAAGGTTTCCAGCAATGCAATGTGAATGGTCTCTGAATACAAGGCAGCTAGTGTTGGATACTAAAGCCCTGGGCACTCCTTTAACTGTTTGATCAAGTTCAGAGTGCACACCCACACTTGAGCTATGCTACGGTTGTCTTTATGTAGTGTATCCATGGGTGTTA